>NW_024733126.1:11115971-11264910 GCF_018991925.1 Homarus americanus | reverse complement strand
TCAGTATGCTTCGTTCAGTGCATGTTGCTAGTTAAGGTCATACTCGATGAAGAGGAAGGAGGGAAGGTGGAAGTTGGAGGGAGGAGGAACAGCAGGAGGAGGAGGAGGAGGAGGAAGGAATTCTGGGAGGAGGACGACAGGTGGAGAACTAGGAGGAAGATGAGAGAAAAAGGTGGTGAGAAAGTCCTTAAATAAAGAAGAAGGAGAATAAGAAGAACCTTTAACATCCCTTATCTCTTCGTTTCTTCCTCTTCTGCTTCATTTTCCTCTCCAGCATCATCCTCTCAGCTCCACCCTCCCCCCTCTCTCTCTCTCTCTCTCTCTCTCTCTTTTTCTCTCTCTCTCTCTCTCTCTAAAGGGTCATACTGTCCCCCGGTACTCATTGGGTAGGCCCCTCCTGATATAAAATCGGCCTCGACCTTTCAGAATTGGCTGTGCAGAAACTACATCAATTGGTCTCGCTTGTAGCTCTTCAGGCCAGGGGGGGGCTTACTGTCGAGCAAGGTGGAAGTGGGTAGTGGGTGTTTTGGGGATGTTGGAATCGTTGTCTATCCCCCAAAAAAAATTGTTTTTACGTGATGTTGTTTTGGGTGCTGGTGAGGCTTGGTGTGGAGTGGGTGTGTTGGAGTGTGAGTTGGGTGGTGGGGTGTGTGTTGGAGTGTGTGGGAGGTGGGTGTGGTGGGGTGTGTGTGTGTTGGGTGTGGGGAGGTGTGGGTGGTGGGGTGTGTTGGAGTGGGGGGTGGGGTGTGGTGGGGTGTGTGTGTGGGTGTGGGTGGTGGGGTGTGTGTTGGAGTGGGGTGTGGGTGGGGTGTGTTGGTGTGGGTGGGGTGTGGGTGGTGGGGTGTGGTGGGTGTGTGTGTTGGGTGTGGGAGGTGGGGTGTGGGTGGTGGGGTGTGTGTTGGTGTGGGGAGGTGGGGTGTGGGTGGGGGTGTGTGTTGGAGTGTGGGGTGGAGTGTGGGGAGGTGGGGTGTGGGTGGTGGGGTGTGGGTGGTTGGGGTGTGATAGGGTTGTGGGTGGGGTGTGTGTGGGGAGTGGGTGGTGGGTGGTGGGGTGTGTGGGTTGTGGGGTGTGGGTGGGGCTTGGGTGGTTAGAATGAGTGGAGAGAGAGGGGGGATCAAAACTAGGCCAGGTGAGAGCAGCTGTACCTAGTGGGGATGTAAGTGAGGAGGAGAGAGGGAAAGAGGTAGTTAAAGAGGGTCGTAAGGAGAGGAACCGTGCCGAAGAAAGAAGAAGAGAGAGGAGTACAGTCTGGTCTTGTGGAGGTGAGGAGTGTGAGTAGTCGATGTTCTGCTGTTTTGTCTTTGAGATGAACTATTTATATATCGACTCTCTTGAACAATCAACACCTCTTAAAAATATAAAGATGTCAATAATATTTTTAACTGACTCTCATACCAATACGATACAGAGACAGAGACAAGTAAAACAGGTATATGTCTCCTCAGTGTGTGTGTTGGGGAGACTTTGAGATACAAGAGATGGCTTTGTAAGGAATAGAGATATAGGTGAAAAATAAAAGGAAGAGATGGCCAAAAAAAAAGACGGGATGCGGGCGATTGGCTGAAAATTGGAGAAAGAGTTGAAGATGTTATCAGAGAGACAGAGATGTTAGGAGTCAGCAGAGACCACCAAGAACGTGAAGCTTTCCTCTCTTATTTGGACTCTCTGTTTTACACACACACACACACACACACACACACACACACACACACACACACACACACACACACACACCCTATTATCGTTCCAATTCTAAACCCCAACTATGAAGGAGAAAATATATAAAATAAATAAAAAGAAAAGAATAATCTCTTTGGTTGAAGATAAGAAAAAAACAGAACGAAAATTAAGTAAAGTGAGATATGAAAGAAGAGAGGATGATGGTGGGAAGAGACAGATTCGAATAAGAGAATAAGATTAAAGAAAAGTAGAAAAGTGGAAGAAGACGATGAGATTAAAATAGATGAAATTTTAGTAAAAAATTAAAAAGTATTGCACTGGGTTTGCTAAATCATATTTTTTATTTTTTGGATTATATACTGAAATATACCTCAGTGAAATAGTTATATAATATACTTTATCATCACAAATATACTTACCATCAAAACCCAAAAATATTAAATAGGGAGTTCACACACCTATTTCCTCCCAAGCTCGTTCAATTTCCGCGTTAAACGCAACCAATTATCATCCTAATTATGACCAATTTCCGCTCGACCTTCCCCCAAGACGAAATAATGTGTTCGATCGACCCAAGTTCAACACACACACACACACACACACACACACACACACACCCACACACCCACCCACACCCACACACCCCACACACACACACACTATCTCATTCATGACTCTAAAACGTAATCAAAATAACATATCTTTCTTAAATTTCACTTGTTGATCTCTTATATTTTAACTACAGTATTACGCATTGAAGAGAAGTAATACATCATAACATCAACAACAAGACCTTAGTGGTTAGGTTACGTTAGGTTAGCGTTACGGTAGTTAAATTCCAAGAGAAAAACATGCAATAATGACCAAGAATGTGACTACAATAAACCACATAAAACAAAAACAAAACATCCCTCAAAGACGTCAATTATCCATCAATCAGATCAGTACAGATGGAATATGAAAAATATCCCAAAATTACACTGTATTAATATCACTGTCTAATGAATGTTTTATTTTCTATTAACATTTATCAGCTGAGCGATTAAATGCATTTATGGGAAATTTACGAGATTTGTAATGTAAACAGGTTGCTGATAGAGGCCGTTCTGTGACGCATTTCCAAGTGATTACAATGAATGATTAGATTACCTTGAATTATTATTAGCCATTGACTGTCACAAGTAACTAACTGACATGAGCTTATGGACTGTCATTGGACTGCCATAAGCTATTGTGTCATAAGCTATTGATTGTCATAAGCTATTGACTGTCATAAGCTATTGACTTTCAAAAGTTATTGACTTTCATAAGCTATTGACTGTCTAGAGTTGATACAGTTTGAATTGTATGATAGATTGGACATTAAATAAGCTCCAAGTTAATAGGCCCTCAACCTATTGAGCCCTTCTAAGTCCAAATGGGCCCCAGTTATAATAGGCCCCAGTCTCGATGAACCCCAGTACCCTTAGGAGACCATCTCTATCTCTTCATTCTCTTTATCTAGCTAACATTCTCTCTCTCTCTCTCTCTCTCTTTTTTTTTTTTTTTTTTTTTTTTTTTCCACACTTTCTCCATCCTTTCAACTCTCCTCCTCTTCCTCCTTCCTACCTAATCATCCCCCCTCATCCCTCCCTTCATCTCTCCATCATCCTTGCCTGCCTCCACCACCACCACCACCACCACAATGTTCCATTTAAATTGAATCCTGGCTTGAAATTTCAGCTCTCCTCCCACCTGGCGGTTCGAGCCACGACAAATCTCACGGAGATAATGAGACACTTCTCCCCTCCCCCATTCCCCTCCCCCTCCTTATACCTCCTCCCATCACCTTCTCTTACCTCCATCTTGTTCGTCTCTTCTGCTTTCCTATCTCTCTTTATTTTCCTTGTATCTTTCCACATTCTTTCTTTATTTTCTTTTGTTATATTCTCTCTCTCTCTCTCTCTCTCTCTCTCTCTCTCTCTCTCTCTCCTTTTCCTGTCCTCCTCTTCCTCTTTCTTATTCTTCTCTTTACCCCCTCTCTCTCTTTGCTCTCCTTTCCCCCCCCTTTCGTTTTTTCCCCCCCTTTTTTGTCTCCATCCTTTTGCTTTGTTTTAATTTGAATCAACGAAAAAACTGTAAAACTATTTCTTCACTAAGGTGATAAAATTCTCGAAACTCTAAATTCTTTTCTAATATATAAACATTACCTCAGAAAAACACTAAAAATATTCAGTAAAATAATAACAAACATTTAATTCGGTAATAACAATAATATATATCTGAAGATGTTAAATATTAAGACTAAATATGGATTAAGTACAGGGTGATGACATGCGACGTTGCTAATTTTGTTTCTTTTTGGTGTAGTGAGATGTGGCACCACCGCCTAGTGATATAGAAGAACACAAATTAAATCACCAACACCGCCCCTCACTGCTTCTTTGCACTCCTTCCCTCATTGCCTTCTCTTTTCCCCTCACTGCCTTTGCCCCTCCCTTCAATACTCCATCTCTCCTTACTCCCATTATCCCCCTCACTGCTTATCTCCCTTCCCCTTCACTGCCTCTTTGCCTCTCCTCAATACCCATCTCCACTCCCCTCACTCCCATTATCCTCCTCACTGCTTCTCTCTCCTCACTACCCTTCACTACCTCTTTATCACTTCTTATTCCTTCTTCTTCCTGACTCTCTTTCTCTCTCTCTCTCTCTCCAATTATTCATTCTATTTCTGTCTATCCTTCACTACCTCATTCCACGTCCTTCATTTTCTCTCCCCATTGTACGTGATATTTTTGTGTAATAATAATAATAATAATAAAACTGACTATAAAATATATGAATAACACGCAATCGTAAGAAGAACGAATGAAAGTGAATTACGCACTCGGTGAAATATATGAATGAGAATAACAAGAACAGGAAAGTAATGAATAACAATGAATAAAACTACATAAAAAAAGGATGAATAACAATGAATAACACGTAAAAGTTATATATATATAAATTTTTTTCATAAGTCAAGTCACCTTCACTCTTGACACAATTTTCAGATATTTAGCAGGTGAAAAAAAAACAAAAATTGCCAGAACAAATTGGTGATAGGACAAACTCCCCCTTCTGTATTAATGCATTTCAGCGAGTTTTTATTTATTTTTTGTAAATTGAAAAAAAAATGGTTTGTGTATAAGCCAGTAGAGGGACATGAAAACAGAGAGAGAGAGAGAGAGAGAGAGAGATAGACAGAGAGATAGACAGAGTTAGAGAGACAGACAGATGCAGATAGACACAGATAGACAGACAGTTACAGACAGATAGACAGATACAGATAGAGACAGATAGACAGATTTATAGAGACAAACAGATAGATATAGACAGAGAAAGAGTTAGAGGGACAGACAGACAGACATACAAATAGAGACAGTTAGAAAGACAAACAGACATATACAGAGACACAGACAGACAGACAGACAGACAGACAGACAGACAGACACTCAGACAGACAGACAGACACTCAGACAGACAGACAGACACTCAGACAGACAGACAGACAGGCAGACAGACAGACACTCAGACAGACAGACATACAGACAGACAGACAGACACAGACAGACACTCAGACAGACAGACAGATGACAGACAGACAGGCAGACAGACAGACACTCAGACAGACAGACATACAGACAGACAGACAGACACTAATAAAGAAAGCAAAGATAAAACACATCAAGCATTATAGAAAAGACTCAATAATAAAACCAATAAAAAAGGGAGATAGAGAATAGAGTGAATAAAGAGGGTGAAGAGAGAAGAGCAACACCAGCAGCTGATGACGAGGGGGAGTCCAGGGAGGAAGGGCGATCGACCCATCATCAGGGAGGGTGAGGGGGTGAGGGAGTAGAGTAGGGAGGGGAGGAGAGGGGAAGTATGAAGGGAGGTGAGGGAGAATAGAGGGGGAAGAGAGAAGGAAGAGAAATGAGGAGAGAATGATGAGTGGGGATAAGGGAGAGAAGGAAGAGACTTGAAGACAGAGTGATAAGAGGAAGTAAGGGAGAGAGGTGAAGGGAAGTGAAGAGAAAGTAGAAAGAGAAGTGAGGAAAAGTAGGGAGAGAGATAAGGAGAGATGAGAGGAGAATACGGATAGAAATAAAGGTAAGAGGAAGCACAGGACCAAAAAATACCCAACTAAATGACTTTTCAAACGCTATTTTTTTTCCCCGAATTTTTGCCAACAGTACATCACGTTACCCATCTGACGCACACTGACACACAACACCACGACGACTGGATGTAATTAAGATCATAATAAACGTGGGAATAGTAGAGAAATGAGAATAAAAATGAGAATAGTTGAGGAGGAATGAACGAGAATTACATATAAGGACATGACATAAGAGTATATAGAGTTACCTGGTGTATTACTGTTGTCCTTTACCTGTGCCAAAAGGTGAGAAATTATTAATGTATATCACCTCTCTCTCTCTCTCTCTCTCTCTCTCTCTCTCTCTCTCTCACGTCCTGTTAGTATAATTTTAGCCAGACATCACTACACAAGGATCTCATATGGCAGTTATGTTAAAGGTCATGCGTTAATTTATTTTAAAAGAATATTAAATTATGTTGCATACAGTATTTCAGTGTTGTGTTTTGTGTTCCAATGTTGTATAATGCCTTGACTTCCATTCTTCCTCCTTTATTCCCTCCTGTTCCCCTTCTCTCTCACCTTCCTTCCATTTTCCCTTTCTTCCTTCGCTTATTTCCCTCTTTCCCTCCTTCCCTCCCTCTTTCCCATCCTCCCGCCTTTTCCCCTCCCCCAACGTACACAGAGAACGTGTAAAAATGAAATAAATCACCAACAATAAACGACAATAAAAACGGGATAAATTTGTATACAATATTTTACTCTAACTTAAAGAAAATCGATGACTGACCCAACATAACGCTAATAGCCAAAAGCGTAACAATGGCCATATTTCTTCGCCACGGATAAAGAGACAGCCAGACCAATACGCAAAGACATTTTCCACTATTAAATAACCAACAGAGATTATTCTTACTTTCTAAAATATCCATAAATATTCACACAAGAGAACAGACTGAGATCTCCTTTATAAGACATAACAAAACAGGGAAGGTCTTTAGAAAACTCAAACAAAATATAGGACATAATTTACAAGCCAAAATAAATAGGGAATGTTCTTAAAATACCTAAAACAATATAGAGAACGTCTTTAACCCCCACACAAGCCAGTTAACCAGACAAGCCTCAAAGCCTTCACCACTAAACACATCTTACCTGATCGTCATGAAGCAGATCGAATATTAACTGTTTTAATGAGACAATAGAAAAGACTTTGGGATCATCTGAAGATTAATCCTTAGCTTATATCACCATAAGATTTAACACCCTAACGCTAACCTAACTTAAAATTACTTAATATTAACCTAATCTAACACAAACCAAACCTAATATAACCTAACCTAACATAACATAACTTTAGCAACAATAACCTGACCTACCACAAGCTCAACCTAACCTAACCAACCTTAAAGCGAACCTAACCTAACCAATATTAACCTAACCTACCATAACCAAATCAAAAACTAACCTAACCAAACATTAATTTAACCAAACACTAACCTAACCTATCATAACCTAACCGACACTAACCTAACCTAACCTAACCTAACCTAACCTAACCTAACCTAACCGACACTAACGTAACCCCTTAAAAAAAAAGTAACATTTGGACATATAATCATCAGGTGAAATATGCTGGAGGAGATCAACTAATTATCATATACTTTGGATCTTTACGTAACAAGGAGCATTACTTTTCACTCATAAGGTAATGGCATCTGGATAGCTAAAACCATCAACGAGTCGAGAACATCTTGAGAATGATATCAGGGGAACAGGTTCTCCTCATACCATTACTTGAGAGGAGCGTCCATCAATCTCTCATCCCAGCAAGCAATATAATGAAGGATTCACCCACAGAGATAGTTGATGTCCGCCGGATGTTGGTGGTAAAAAGTGGAATATTCTTGTTTGTGAGTGACAGGGTTGAGGGAGATAGTGATATTCAGAGATATTAGAGAGATAGAGATAACTTTTTTATAAGAGAAAATGAATTAGACAGAGAGATGGGTAACGGAAAACGTGGTAGTGATTTTGAGAGAGAATAGGAAGAAAAGAATGAGACAGGGTGAAGGGTTATCAGAAAAATGCTAGTTAGAGAGAGAGAGAGAGAGAGAGAGAGAATATGATTAAGGAAATAAATGAGAAAAAATCTAAAGAGTGTGAGAAAGACAGACCAACACACAGAGGCAGGATGAGTGGATTAAGATACAAAATTAAGCACAATAAATAAATATATACATCTACAACAACTATATAAATTCCACACAAAATAATGTATATAAAGTAAGTGATAAAGATACGGAGACGTAATGGATGATTGACGTGTCTATAATAAACATCATGAAATTAACAGATATATACATAAAACATACAGAAATAATGTATGTACGTGTATATATTTGCAGTCTTATATACGCGCATACACAAAAAGTATGCGTCTCGCTTCCACCGTATATATAAATATACTTTATTAATTTAGATAAAGAAAATCGATAACTAGCTGACCTGTTTACGTTTCCAGACACTCATTACCCCATCAGTTACTCGAGAGTTTGACATAAGAAATCACCAATAGCATACATAACAACTGACACATTACACCACACCACATCACATCATACTACATCATACCACATTACACCACATCACACCACACCATATCATCACACTACAGCATACCACACCACACCAAACCACACCACACAAGGAAAGTCGTGTAAAGGTATGCAGCAAGAACGTTATGCTGGAGGTTATGTCGTGACATGGTGTCGTAACTCCAGCTCACTAGACGCTAAACCCCATAATCAAGACCCGTGCCACAGGACAGCCGCTTGATGTTAGGCGCTTTATGCAAATTGGACTCTTACGTTAACTCTAGCATATGGCCTCATTTAGCTCACAAAGTCACTCTCACTACTTATTGAACTTTATCGTCTGTTTTAAAGCTTAGATCGTGATGTGTTTACCTGGATTTTGAGGTTATTGCTATGTTATGGTATTTTTTTTTATTATTGAAATTGTTTTATGTTTATTTTGGGGGATTTTCTTTTTTTGGGTGATTTTGAAACACAGTTAATAGAAAATAAACAAATCTGAAAGAAACATCACACACTTGAACGATAAAGACAAAATACAAGGACGCACTTAGTCTTCTTCAACTAAAGAGACGTTTTCAGTTTCCAGACAGCACCAGATGTTTCTCCATTGATGTAAAACCACCACAGTGTTCCCTCAACCCTTCATAAGAGTAAATAACATACAAGTATAATACCATCATCTCCACTTAAACATAACACACACAAATATATCAAAGATATCGTCCCTCTTTCCAGTTTGCCTGAGTAAGAACTTCCAGAAACCGGCCGGTCTCCTGGGCGCGACCATCTTCCAGGATCCTCTCCTCGCTGTCATCACTCTGCATCATTGATACGATATGATCCCAAACATTGAAGGAACAACTCACACTTTAGATGCCAGCTAGGCCAGGCTGGAGAGGCACAGGTTCTTCCTCTAGTCGAGTCAGAGCGTCCAGGGTATGCCAGGGTCCAGGACTCGTCGTGGCAAGATGTGGAACGGGACGACATCCCTCCCGAGTGTCTGCAATGGCGGCCTTCAACCCTGGTCCCGTCGCTGCTGCCACCGCCGATGCTGCCGCTGTCGGCTGCCACCTCCGCCACCATCGCCGCCGACTCCTGCGCAGATCCAACCTACCGCCGACAAACTGCAGCTCCCAGTGCCCCCCTTAGCTCCCTTCTTCTCCTCCCTCCCCCCTCTTATCCCCTCTTACCATCCCTCCTTCCCGCCTCCCCAATCCTTCCCAGTCCTTGTACCTTTGTTGATCTTGTCGCCAAGTTTTATTCTAGCTCATTTTTAGGGATAATTGCGGAGAGATTCTGTCCCCCATCGTCAGTAACTGAGCGACGCTTCCGCCAGCTCGCTACTTCCTCACAGGGGCTACGACTTCAAGCCCTGCCGGTACTTTACGAGAGTTTGTTGGTTGGAAGAATCTAAAAAAATGTTTTCCACCGTCGTGAGTGAATGTTCTTTTTTTTTCCGTCTTCCTCTGTCCCTACAACGTGTGCGCAAACGTCTTTTCTCTTTTAATTTAAAAACGTAGCAAGTCTATTGATCGAGAGGGGATGACGCAGACGTAATACCAGCGTGGGGAGGGAGGAGAGTCAGCCGAGGCGAGGGGAGACACGGGGAGGAGTAGTGAGGAAGGGAGGGTGAGGAGGAGGAAAAGGGGGCCTTAATGTAAGGGAGGGGTAATGTAGGGGAAAGGGAAGATTTTAAGGGAGAGGGGATGGAATGTAAGCGTAAAGGGAGGGTAAACGCAGGAATGGATGGTAAATGTGGTAAGGGGGAGTCGGAAAGGGTAAAGCGTTTAGGGAAGAGAAGTAATATAAAAGAGGAGGGGAAGGAGAATAAAGAAGGGAAGAGAGAGTGGTGGAAACATAGTAGTGAAGGAAGAGCTGTGGGGATAGAGAAGTAGGTGAGAGACAGGGGAGAAAGAGGGAAAGAAGAGAACACATGGGAGGGGAAGAGTACAAATATGAGAGACGACAGTAAACTAGATGAAACAGAGAGAATTAGAATGGAACTAGAAGAGAGGGAGAGAGAAGTAGAATAGGGATAAACGTGGGATAAGAAGAGAAGGGTAAAGACACACGAGAAAGAGAGGAGTGTGGGAAATACAAGAGAGGAAAAATACAATAACAAATAAATGAGAGAGAAAATAATAAGAGATATATTTGGGGTTAACAGAGAAAAGGTAAAGAAAAGAAAGAAAGGAAAGGGTGAAAAAGGCAATAAAGACAATTAGAGGAATCAAGTAGATACATGAGGTGAGAATCACAGTAACGAGAGATAAAGAGGGGGCGTGAAGGCAGAGAATGAGATAAGAGAGAGAGAAGCAATATACTAGAGTAGTAGGGGAAGGAGGATTAGTGAGAGGAAGGAGGTGGACAACCAGGAAGAGGATTGTGGAGATTAGCAGCATGGAAGAGTTGAACTGGAGGGTAAGTGATTAGAGATTACACAATCATCAGGGAAAAAAGAGAATTAGAGAGAAGAAAATTGGAGTATAGAGGAGAGAGAGAGAGAGAGAGAGAGAGAGAGAGAGAGAGAGAGAGAGAGAGAGAGAGGTTAGGGTTACATAATAAAAGAAACATATTGGATATTAAGCCTTTTTTAACAGGAATAAATATATATAAGAAAATACAATATAGCATCCAAATTGATCTGAATATAAAGTATATATATAATGTGTGTGTGTGTGTGTGTGTGTGTGTTTCATAGAGCAAAATAAAATATGAAAGCAGAGATATCATGCATATCATACATAATGACAATATTGCACATATGAACAAAATACTTGTCATATAGACACACGTTCATGAAAGCATTCACAATGTTCCAAAAATTTTCCTGTCATCATTTTGACTATTGCATTTAAGTCTTCTAAATAAATAAATGCAATAAAGAACACGTGATAATAAAAAAGAATGAGAAAAATAATAATAAATGCTCCAACACAGTATTAATTAAATTCACCATGTCATCAATACTCTCACTCACTATAATTAGTTAAAAAAAATTCCCCGGTAACCAAATCCACAGTTCAGTTTTTATGTGCACCGCTTATTGTAAACATCTACCAACTGGACACAGCCAGCTATCACAGACATCTTCAAACACGAAACCAAACAAGCTTGCCTTAACAAAACATGTTAGTCCAGCGTCCGTCAGCTCTCACTCCACTCCTGACAAAATGTATCTAGCAGCTGTTACCTGATAAAATTCTATATGAGAAAATATAGAAACACAAAAAATGTTTATCTCTGTTCTTATCCCGCTGTGTCGTGGCGGCGGCAGCTGGCAGGGGAATGCGCATGCGCCGCTCCCCTCGCTTCCCGCTCCGCCAATCAGCGCCGCGCTTGGGGGATTGGTCGATACAGACGCGGCAACAGCTCGGTCCCAGTGCGCGCGCTAATTCAAATTAGCCCGTGGGTGGCGCCAAATTAAGCTAAACCAGTGCTATATTTTTTTGGCGGCTGACTTTAGGTAGGAAATGATGATCTGCATCTCAATGGAACAACAGCACAAGTTAGAAAAAGTAAATGTTTAATGTTTTTTTGTGTGTGGAAGCTCCTTGAGCGTCAACAAAATCATGCACAACCTCCCACTGAGCAAATACTTGCCTATGTAAATACACTTATCCAATTACAGAGTCAACAGGAATGCGACGTGACTGCGTAATTGTGAGGATAGAGTCGTCCATCAAGAGCAAAACTGTACGTGGTAACACTCCACTTACTTACACACAACACACCCATGAGCGTGTTAGAGGCCTCGTCCCTGGAGTCGTTGAGATAATCTCCTCTCCACTTGACCGCCGGGATTAAATTTCTTGGCGTGTGTGTCTGTCGCCGAGTCCTTGTGATCAATCCAGGAGGGCTGGTGGCGCTGCCCCACCACAGGTAGTGTTTTGGTCTCTGGCCCTTCACCAGACCAGATCACTCACCCTCCCTGTCACTCCCTCCGTCTCGAGACAGACAATGATCCACCTATGTTGACAGGAACTTGCCAGCTCCTCCCGCGTTCCAGGAATCTGCTTAGCTTCCGTGCAGGTCTTGTCGGGTCGGCAATAACGCCGCCGGGAACAAGTTGCTGAAACGCAGGACCCGACTTTCATCCTCCCTTTTCCTTCCAGAGCCTTCGAGTCGATGCCGAAGTTCTGCGGATTTATTTCCAAAATTATTTATTCCATCAATTTAACACCAAAACTCGATTTTTTCTCATAATATTTAAGATATTATTTTGTTCCTTGGTGTAAAATACTTCCAGCGAAGAAATACATTCATAGCGAGGATAAACAAGACAGAAGAAAGTTTACATTCATCGTACAGCTGGCAGGGGTCCAGGCGGCGCCGGGGTTAGGAGCAGTTATCGCCTAATCTTCCAGCACTCACTGTTTCCAGGCCCCGCTACCATCCTTAGTCAGGACATTGTAAAACTCACTTCGTGACTGCATGTCCCTCAACGCTGCCTCAAATCGCACTTTTTTTATTTTACTATCACCACCAAAACCAAGGACTACCTCATGTTTCCAGCATTTGAGGACTCTCTCTCTCTCTCTCTCTCTCTCTCTCTCTCTCTCTCTCTCTCTCTCTCGGTGCAGTCAGCAAAATATGAAGTCGAAGGGTAATTCCTCTTTCTTAATCGGAATAAGCGTTTAGGTAACGTAAGACCTCCTCACCTGGCCCTCTCTCTCTCTCTCTTGCACGCACACACACGGGGGTAGGGGAGGGGAGGAGGGGGTGGCACCTCGTAGCATGACACGCGACCTTGTACTGACCTTCACAGACTCTGCTTGATATTTCTTGCTCATATGATCTGACATAGACGTGGGTTTATCATCATCATCTCTCGGATAAGAGATAAAAAAATTACCATATCTATTTATTTTACAGTATTGTATTTCTTCAATCAATTGCAATTAAATGAGCTATTCCAACCTATGATAGTGATAAAGATCTTTGGATCTTAATTATATAACTGATATATCTCACCAGGAAAACAAAGTTAGGTAACAATATTATTATTTCCTTGTATAGTAAAAATTTCATATAATTCACAATAAAAATTAAAATCCTGTATTCTATCACTATAATGTATACTTGAGAGTTAACTGTCAGTTTTACTTATCAACCTGTGAGAGACGACGTGACCCGGATATTCGTACCTCAAATACTCCAGGTAAGGCTCCAGGTAAGGCTCCAGGTAAGGCTCCAGGTAAGGCTCCAGGTAAGATCTAAAACTTGGTAATTAGATCCTATCATGTGAAGACCAAAAACTCTAATTCTGGGTCGAAATTTACAAATGTTCGTACCGTAAAACTCAACTTTAACTACATATATCCACTTATCACCTCTTACGAGATAAAAAAAACGTTAAGTGAATAATCTTATCCAAAATTTCCTAAAGCTAATTTTTTTGTAATGTGAAGGTATGTAGTTAAGATAATCTCTATGTAATTTTTATATATATTTTTTTCTGTACTGTTGTTTAAATCTTCGTATTGATCTTTCAGAATATTAACTCCGGCTCTGACTAAAAGATTTGGAAGTTTGGACAGACTGTATTGAAGTTCTATTCACTGGTTTGACTATTTTGTATGAGAGTTTCAAACACAATCGACTATAATAAAAAAAATATACATAGTTGAGAACTTTCAAATATAAATAAGTATAAAAATTTTGTCTGTATAAAACTCAGATATATGAAGCTTTAACGTACTGTGTTTTATATACAGAGCTTTCATATAAACTGTATATAAGGAGTAGAGAAGATTTATATATATATAGAACTTTCAAATATATACAACTATATAATAAAACTTTTGGGGGGGGAGGTCGAGAGGCTTCATATAAAAAAAATATATAAGATAGGTTTCAGTGATTTCATATATATTTGGGGGTTTTTTCGTTGGTTGGGCGCCACGAGCAAAAAGTTTCGCTGTAACACAATATCAGAGACCAAACACCGCGGTAAAAAAAATCAAACTTTAGCCAGAGTCGGTCACTAAAACCACAAATATACACTAAACTCACTCGCCCACTGACAGTAGTTTTAAACCAGTTTTTTTTTCCTCTCCTCTGTTTCTCCACCCTCAACCATTACCACTATCAACTACTACTACTACTACTACTACTACGACTACGACTACCACCATCACTAACACCATCACTAACACCATCACTACTACTACCACCACCACTATCACCATCACTACCATCACAATTACCACCACCACTATCACCGTCACCAGCATCACCATCACTACCATCAATAGTACTACAGCCACCACCACTATTACTACAACCATCATCACCATTACTACCACTACTACTACCACCACCACCACCATCACTACCACTACAACCGTCACAACCATCACTACCACTACGACTATCACCACCACTACAGCTATCACCACCACTACAACTACCACCATCATCACTATTACTACTACTACCACCACCATCACTATCATTACAACTATCATCACCAGCATCTCCACCAACAACGCTATCACCACCAACACCACCATTTCCACCAACACCACTAACACCACCAACAACCATCAACATCGCCACCACCACTACCACTACCTCCACCATCACAACACCAATAACTACCATCACTATCAACACCATCACCACCTTTACCACCACCACCACCACCATCACCACCACCATCACCAAGCCCCGACAGACCCATATTCAGTAAAATCACCAATAAACCAGAAATTCCCTCGGTGACCAGAGTTTTAAACCATTTTGCTTCTCTTTTTCTCCCTCTGTGGCGCCACAATCAATAGAAATGCTATTAAACCTCACAATATGGAATTAAACCCACTTTACCTCGCGTTACTTTCTCCTCCTGAAGTGCCTCTAGGCGTTAAACCCATAAATAAACCTCAAATTCACAAAGTCAATCAGCAGAGTCGTATGTGTACCCACAATTTCACAGGACTTGTTACTAAAATCATGAAGAAACATCAAAGAGAAGAGTTAAACCTCTTTTGATATGTCTCTCTCTTTCCTGTGGGAGAGTTTGTAGTCACTAAACCTCAAATAAACGTTAAATCCACAGGTCCAGTCACTAAAATAACACAAAACAAAATTCTAAAGTTCGTACAGTCACCACCACTTGAAAACAACACATATAAAATCCCCCAAAATCCCCAGAGCCGCGGTCACTATAAAACACCGGGAACAAAATCCTCAAAATTCACTGGACGACGAGAGTTTCAGGATATTTCTACTCGGGGTTGTTTTTCACTGCCCTGCGTCAGCGCCGCTGTCAGTAGCTCCCCGCCCTGCCTGCACCACCTCCTAGCTGACACTAAGGCTGCCTCTGGCTCTCCCTCAATGTTTGTATTGGTTTGGGCCGTGACGAGGGTCGAAAATGAGTGCTTAAATGATTTTTAGTAGCCTACGACAACGAGACATTAATGCGGCCACCCATTACGGAACACCAGTCAGGGACCTTACACACACACACACACACACACACACGCACACACACATGCACATACATACACTCACACACTCTCACACACACGCACACACACTCACGCACACACATAAACACACAGACATATACATACACAAATACGAAGGTATATATTGCTAAACTAACATGCACACACATTTTTTACATACATATCAATACACGTACACACACATACAGTATATACATATACACACAGACACACAAGGGTGCATGGAAGCACTCGCACATACTCTTAAAAAGACACACAAACACACGTACACAAGAGCGAATACACACACACACACACACACGGCCAACTGGTGTTCACTGTGAGGGGAGAGGAGGAAGTAAGTCATTAGAACCCAGTTTATAATTAACATTGTTTTTGTCAAGCAGTGATCGACCCGATGGTTCAACACAACACACGCTCTTCTCTTTAACATTTCAGGACATTACTAACTCTTTAACACACTCTTTTTCACTAACTCTCACACACTCTTCACTCACTCTTTAACACACTCTCCGTCACATCTTTCTAACACACTCTTCTTCACTAACTCTTTAACACACTCTTCACCGATAACTCTTTAACGCTTCACAGAAAACAAGAAATCGAGTCTTACTGGTAATTAACTTAGGACTACCTGTAGATTAGCCTCCCAGGTTCTTCCCCCAAATAATTAAACACCCTAATGATACCTGAGGAGGTTAAGTTAGGTTAAATTTGGTAAAGCTTCCCAGGTGTGGGTTGTCTAGGTGAGTGTCTCTATAAGTGAAAGAAACTCTAAGTGAGAATCTCTCTAGGTGAGAATCTTTCTAGATGAGGGACTTTCTATAAGTGAGGTATATCCAAAGAAGCCAGACTTATATATAAAATAAGTTTCTAACCAGACACACTTCCTGTCAGGGGGATCTGGACACACAAACGTCCACTCCACCTTCAGGATACTCCGAGGTGTTCCTGAGTGACTTAAGTTAAACGCCTTAGTAATGTCAGTAATGCAGGAGTAATAACAAGATACCTTCGTTAATTTTCAATAAATAATTGTCGTTTCCTGTCACTCGTACCGTGAATAATCGCACTAATTATCAACGACTTGTAATACCAATTATCTCTAATGACTTTAATTGATTTTTGACATTTGGAATGAATAATTGCATAATAATTCTTCAGTAAATAATATTACGATTCTTATTAAATAATTATATATATATATATATATATATATATATATATATATATATATATATATATATATATATATATATATATATATATATATCTCCCCTCATGGTTTCCTCGACAGGTAATCATCCATTCCAGTTATGAATAATTGTATCACGATTACTGATAAGCTGTGCCGTCCACCGCCCCTGCATCTCAACACTTGGGTCCTTCCTCTAATGGCAGAATGATATTGTCTTGAGTGTGGAGGCGATGATGGCTGCACCCAGAGTAATGTGTGGGTGTATGTGGCACTACTTCCTGAGAGGGAGGGAGGGGGGTGATGCAGGGTGTGGGGGTGGATAGTGGTGTAGGGTGAGGGGAAGGAGAATGGTGTTGCTGTGAGGGGGAGGATACTGGTGGGGGTGAAGAGGAGGACAGGGTGTGGGGAAGAACAGTGTGCAGGGGTGAAAGTGAGGAAGGGAGGGGAGGGATAGAGGTGTAAGGTGACAGAAAGACAGAGGAAAGTAAAGAGAGTGAAGGGGAGGAGAAACAGAGGGGAGGAAAATGGAGAGAGTGGAAAGTGGGAAAAGGGGAAAAACCGAAGAAGAAAGAAGGAAACGAAGAGGAATGTAAAGGAATAAGAGAAGAAATGAAGAAAGATAACAGAACTTAATTCGTAAAACACACACACACACACACATACATCTCTCTCTCTCTCTCTCTCTCTCTCTCTCTCTAACTGTAGGACAATAAACGACAAATGCAAATTAACTCCAACCAGTGTATCACCTCCGTTCATTCTACTCTACTAAGCCTTTCTCAACAAACTACAAAATAACCAATACCGATGTTATTCCACTTATTACTACTATAGCAATTTTATTTTTCATTATTAATAGTTATTATATAGTTATTAGTGTTCGTAATCTTCATCATTATCATCATCATTATCATCTTTCTTACGCTACAATCATCATCATATAATTATTCATTCTTTAACCACTTTTTTCTCGGTACTGGTGACGGTATGGCATCACACGATACCGTAAATGTTTCCTCGCGGTAGTTAAGTCTAGTTAGTTCACAGCAGAGTAAGCTCGTTAGCACATTTAATGAAGCCAAAGTTTGGTCTCGTAGGCAGGCTTCACTGACGCTGTACAATGCGTCTTTCAAGCCCATGACGAGAGGAAAATATACAGAGATCTACGACACCTTCCTCTCTACTGCAGCTGAGGGATATTGTCTTCGCTTTATTTTAATATTTGAAGATTCCCTCCAGTTCATATACCTAGAAATATCAATCAAATAATATAATAATAAAGTCAAAGATAAATGTACAGGTATGGGTACAGATATACAGTTGCAGTATCGTAAACAAACTCCTGTAGGGATCACCTGAGTTGTTACCATAGCACCATGATAGGCAACAAGACATTCCAGGTGAAGAGATCTTATACTATGTTGTTAATATAGTTTTAAGATGTTTTAGTCCTTTATCGGTGAGGGTCTTTAAAACCACCGTTCATCAGGTCTTGGTTTCTATACAAGATAACAGGTTATGAATACCAAGACTCTAATATCCTACTGGGAGTTCCCGAAGGCACTGAATAATATCCTTGACTCCTACGTCTTGTATTGCTAGCATGCCAGTTTGTCCTAAGGGGAGAAGGAAAGGATCTAATCATAACAGTTACCCGTAGGAGATCAGACTACTAACACTATCCCTTCCCTCAAACACCATGAAGTTGTCCTTTGAAATATATACAAGTGACTGTAATAACCAAACCAGAAGTACTATTGAACCCCTCCCCCCTCACACCTTCTAAATCCCACAATTGTTCCATATTCAACGTTGTTACTAAGACCCCCCCACTCCCCTTACATCATCTTCCCCCTCCAGTGCCAGTAGAGGGAGGCACCCACCCACCCTGTGACCCCTCAGTTGCCCCGAAGGTCATTAATTATTAGTAACTTCATTAGCTCGACAGGACGGAAAGTGACACCGCCAACACCAGGTAAATTGGGCCTCAGGTATTTGTCTGGTATTTCGACGGTAGACTCATGTAAACATACCCATGTAACTGTGGGGAGGGGTAGGGAGGGAGGGAGGGAGGGGAGAGACGTAGGACTAACAAGAGGAGGAGGAAGAGGAAGAGAAGGAGGAAGAGGAAGAGGAGGAAGAGGAGAAGGAAGAGGAGGAGGAAGGTGATTATAGCAGTATCAGAGTGACAATCTCAGTGTTGATCATAGTTGACATCGACACTCAACTGGGCCAGGTGTATATTTATTTAGTCTCCACCGTCCTGACCTCCTTACCTGTGGCGCCTCTGCAGTAATAAGAAGGTTTAGCAATAAGTGGAGGAAATTACTCCAGGTATCTAGGAATGTTATCAAGCATTCCTCCTCCATGTTCTCACAGTGACACACCTGGTTCAATATCCACATCACCCCAAACAGTGATGGTCGACCCCGCCTTGTATAATAATCTACTACTTCGTTATTCTTGATATAAATAACATTACCACCAAACACTCATAAGAAAACATACTGTATCTTGTGATTTCCAGGATGAATAATAACAATAACATTTCCAATCATAATTCACTTGTTTACTTCACTTGGCCCAGAGAAGAATAGGAGTCAGCGGGGCCTCGATACCAGAAAAAAAAAACTCGACCACTGGCAGAAGAGATGGTTGACTCCAGGGTTGACATACAGTCCCTGGCGAGCATCATCCTGGCTTTACGTGACGATGCTGGTGAGAAAAGCTGACTCATCTCGCCACAAAAGCGGACGACCAGAGGCGAATCTCGTCTTCCCAGTAGTTATGGTAATATTTCTCTTGATTTCGATCGCCTAAAGAACTCCCCATACCTCAAACTAACACATACAAACATAAGTACACTTCCATCCCCCGAACTAATGTTGATCTTCCCTCATTCGCTCCTCAGGTAAAAACAAACAAAAATCGAGTCCTAATTAGCAATCTGTTACCTGGTTCACACGCAGGTAAATATAAGGAAAAACCAAGTCTGGATAAAAAGAAAATCGAGTCGAGAGAATTGTATGCGGGGTGTTGTTGATATAATGAGGTATTCAAGCATTGTGGTCGAGCAGAGATGATACTGGGGCGCCTTCCAATTGAAACTGCGCTTGTCTGACATACTATATACAGCCTCCTGCAGCGTGATGTTGGGTGATGGTGATGCGATTAGTGGTGTTGGTGCTTCTATTGGTGATATTACCACTTGGCGATGATAGTGGCATTATTATTGTCGGTGATTCTGCTTTAGTAATGGTAGTTGGTGATCCTCCTGGTGATATAAGAACATAACATAAGAACTGGTGAACTCGGTGATGCTGCTGTGATAATGGTGATACTGGGATGAAAATACTGCTGTTACTGGTAATCTTGGTGATGTTAGAATGATATGACGATTGTTCCTAGTGATAATGATGAATCGACTAGCGATGATATTATTGTTATTTCTGATATTACTGGTGCTTCTGCTGGTGATTACTCTTATCTCTACTGGTGACTTTACTATCTGATGGTGTTGGTGATGGTGATAGGAGTACAGATGTTGTGAATAATAACATAGATAACTTATGTTTATGTTAATGGTAAGATAACAACTCCTTATCCTGATCTTTAACAACAGCTTTTGGTGTTTTGAGAATTGTGATGCTGTTTTTAACCACTGTCGTTGCTGTCTCATGATTCCAGTGATAGCTAATAATAATATTTTCTTATCCACTCAATTTTTATAATGATAGCGTGGAATTTTAATGATACTGCTACTTGTTGGGTCTGTTACTTGTTGCTGCTACTGTTGCGTGACTGTATAAGCTGTTACTGTTGTCTGGTTGATACTATCGTGTTTTGTGGTGTATTGTTAGTTTCTCTTGTTGGTGAGTCTGCTTGTTTTAATTTTATACCCATCTGTCATTCATGCTGTTTTGTTTTTGCCTTGTTGTTTTTCGTTCTTCTTGTCGTTGCTGTTGGTGTTGTTCTTGGTTTTTTTTTTTTTGGTTCTTGTTTCTAATCTTAGTTGTTGTTGTTATTGTTCTTTTTGCTCTCAATCTTCTTCTACTTCTTATTTTCTTTCTTGTTAGTGTTCTTGTTCTTCTTTCTTTCTTGTTCTAGTCCTTCTTCTTCTTTCTTCTCCTCCCTTCCCTCTCCCGTTGGTAGTTGAGGGGCCGAGGGAGGCGTCGTTGTGCGGTGAGTGTCAAGTGTTGTTTATTTATATAACGTGAAGGTATTGACTTGGTCCTCTTTGTCTTCTGCCTCTATTTCTGTCTGTCTCTCTGTCTGTCTGTCTCTCTGTCTGTCTGTCTGGCATTGGCACTATCTCTTTATTTAACAATCTCTAGACAGATAAATAGACAGATAGATAGATAGATAGATAGATAGATAGATAGATAGATAGAACCATATTGCATTTAATGTTTACGATGGTCAGTCATCAACAGGAATGAGAAGAAGGAAGTGAACGAAGAAGTATAAGAAGAGACGAAGAAGAAAGTAAGAAAAGAAAGAGACAAAGAAGAAGAAGGAAGTGAGATAAGAAGAGGAAGAGGGACGAAGAAGAGGAAGAAAAAAACACTTCAACACTATGTTTGTATTCATTATCAAACACAACTCACACCCCCATCACCTCCGGAAGACCCAGAATAAGCTGTTGACACTCTAACGATCATTAAACTCAGCACTACACAAGTACATCTCAATTCCGTATGAAGTAGTAAAGGACAATAAACCCGTCATCAAGAGTACTAAATGAGGCTAGTAACCAACCCACACCACTGCTTGCATACACCACTTGTACAAACACCCACCACGATGGGGGTTGCTTACTCCTATCCAACTGACACCACGCTCCGCCCCCTCACTCTTATCTCCATGCTGATTGGTCGCCTCAGGGCACACCGGTTTCTGAGTGGATGCACCTCCTTAAACTCGCCCCGTGATTGGCTCCTTCCTCGGGCATCTTCGATCGCTATGACGTCATTTTGGCACGCTAAGAAGATGCGGCGATAAAAGAAGAATTGCCTCAACTGTTTCATTAATTATTAAGAGCAGATAATGCATTTTTGTGACCTGCTCAACATCACCCAAGACTATACACTTATTGAGCACCACAGATGAAATTACACTAAGATGTATGTATGTATGTATGTATGTATGTATGTATGTATGTATGTATGTATGTATGTAATGTATGTATGTAATGTATGTAATGTATATATGTATGTATGTATGTATGTATGTATGTAATGTATGTATGTATGTATGTATGTATGTATGTATATAATGTATGTATGTATGTATGTATGTATGTATGTTGCCTAGGGAGGAAGAACACTCGGGATTTTATCATGTGTTCGGCTTGAGACTTAATACATAATGTTGCTGTGCCTTTGATGTTGTAGTGTGAGGTATTAAGAGTTATTTAAACTTATAGATATGTTTGTAATTGTCTTTTTCGTCATAATGATAACAATGATAACAAAAAGGAAGAGTTTTATAATAGAAGAGAATATTAACTATAGATATGACATCAATATCAAAATAACAACAATAAATGAACTACAATGACATCGAAGACAAAACTAACAACAAAATAGTCAGTCATCTTTAGAATAGGAAGAAAATGGAGATAACAAGGAGTTGAGAGAAGGAGGAAATGCTGTGTTTACCTTCGGTCTCTGGGATAACAATTATTAATCCCCTGGCCTCCTCTCCCTCCCTCTCTCCCTTCCTCTCTCCTCCCTGTCATCCTTTCCCTTCCCCCTCTCCTCCCTACCTTCCTGATCTCCTCCCTCTCTACCACCCTTTCCCCTACTTCTCTCCCCCTCTTCCCCAACTGTCTCCCTTTCTCTTCCCTCTCCCTTCTCTCTGTCCCTCTCCTCCTTCCCAGCTATACCCTCCCTCCCATCTCTTCTCCCTCGCACCTCACCTATACCCGCCCTCCCTCCTCATTTCTCCTCTTCCCCTCCCTACATGCAATACCTCCCTTACTAATCCAATCAAGTCGACCGTCAAGAGATTAAGCCAGCGATTGGGTAGAGTCCGGTTATGATTGACAGATGATTGACGTGGCTGCTTGTGGCTCCTCCCTCATGAGGTACAGAGTGGCCAATCCCTGCATCTACTGCCGATTTGCGGATACTTATTGGATAAACTGTGATCTGAGAGCATCTTCTGATTGGTCAATATGTCAAGAAAAGATAACATGATTGGGTTTTATATATCTTGTTTTACACCTGCGATATCATTTAACCAATTAGTCAGTTGATTTGTTATCTTGTGATGTAGTTAAATTTAATAATAATAACACTTATATTACCAGATATTATGAACATAAACATACACGTATAGGCATCAATTTATTACTAAACTACACTTAAGTTGTTAAGAAAAAATAGGTTCTAATTGGACTAAAATCATCTTTATTTTTCTTTCAATACTTAAGTTAATGAGACTAATAAGCACATTAATATTTTACTAATAGGAATTATCTCAAATTATTACTTTTACACAGGTGTTGAACTCAAAATTAAACCACCAAAACAGAGAAATAAATTAAATAAACCAGATGACATAAATACACATGCATCGTCTCATCATATCCACATGTTTGTATTAGGAACCAAAAAAAAATCGTCTGTGAATTTGTGTGTTCTTGAAATTAGATGATTAATGATATGACTGCCTGTCTCTTTGTTGTTTACTTACGGCTCCCTGTTTGTTGTTTACTTACGGCTCCCTGTTTGCTGTTTGCCTTTGCTTATTTTTAGAGGGACTTTCATCTAGCCAAATTATGATACTACTGAATGAAAATATATATATGGATTAAACGTTGATTTTCCCTTATCCCTTCGTGCTCCTAATAGACCATATTAGGGTAAAATAGCCCTCGATTTATACCCTAATAACAGGTGTTCGCTTGTCCCTTGGCGATTGGTGAATGGTTAAGTTATCCCTGAGTGAAATTTTTAAGGGAATATATTTTACCCTGGGGATTTCTTTAAGGGGATGATTGATCCTTAGGGATTTATATTTCAGGAGTGGGTTATCCCTTAGAGGCAGTGAGTTGTGTTCTCGAGGGAGTGTATCCAAGGTCGTCCTCTGTTTTGTTGTTATTCCCTATCTTCATCAGTTGCTTTTTTTCCCACCGTACTTATCTCTCCCACCCCTTTCTACTTCCCTCTGTACTTACTATCTATTCTCGCTTCCTTCCTTTCTTTATTTCCGTTTTCTTCTCTTCTTCGTCCTTACGTTATTCCTCTTACCTCCATTCCCTCCCTTTACCTCTCCCTCACCTCCGTTATTCCTCACCTCTCCCATCACCTCCATTCCCTCCCCTCACCTCTCCCCTCACCTCGGCCCCAGATAAGCATATCACCATTTCACACAGCTCGGGAAACCACGTCTTTAATTAGATTTAACTCCGCTTACGAAACACGCCAAAGACTCGAGGTGTCACGTCCACTTTTTCACCCTTGTTGACTGATGATTTAAAGGTCAGGGTCCTCCGCGCTGATCCCTGGCTGACACGTAGGTCCCTCTAGCTCAGAAGTGGACCTAAACAAGGAGGGGTGATTAATGAATGGCCGACATGCAACCTCCCTCCCTCCGCCCTCCCTCCTCCCCTCCTCCCTTCCCCTCCCTCCCCTCTCCCTCCTCCTTCCTTTCCCTCCTCCTCCCTCCCTCCCTTCCTTCCCTCCCTCCCTCCCCTCCCTCCCTCCTTCCTTTTTCTTTCCTTCTCTTTCCATCTTGTTTCTTTTTTTCTTCTTTACTCCTGCGGTTTCTTTCCTACCGCCTTCATTTCCTTTTCTTCTATTATTTTCCTCCAACATTTCCTCTCTCCTCCCTCCCTCCCTCCCCTCCTCCCTCCCCTACCCCACCTCCCTCCCTCCTATCCCTCCTTCCCCTCCCCCTCCTTCCCTCCACCTTCCCTCCTTCCCTCCACCCTCCCTCCCCTCCCTCCTTCTCTCCTCCCTCCCCTTCCCTCCTTCCCCTCCTCCCACCTTTCTTCCTCCTCCCTCCCTCCCTCCTCCCTCCCTCCTTCCTTCCCTCCCTCCACCATTCTTCCCTCAACCCTCCTCCCCTTACCTCCTCCACCATTCTTCCCTCAACCCTCCCTCCCTCCGTCCCTCCTTCCTTCCCTCCCTCCTTCCCTCCACCTTCCTTCCCTCCCCACCTTGGTTATTCTGGCTGTGCCCTCGGTTCAGCGCCCACATCATTTATAATATAAGGCGTAAATGCGCGACTTTCGGGAAATTTGCGGGATGCTTGTGGGAGTCGATACCGCCCTCCCTCAACCTTGTGTGCACATACATACATACATACATACATACATACATACATACATACATACATACATGTAATCACTTATCCATGACATCAAGCTATTATATCACACATACATATCATTTAGTGGAATAAGACACACACACACACACACACACACACACACACACACACATTTCGTTACTTTTTGTCTCCTCAAGTAACATCTCCCCTCCCCCTTACAACCAAACAAAACAACATCATTCATCTCTCGCCCTACACACACCCACACACACATACACACACACACACACACACACACACACACACACACACACACACACACACACACACACACACACACACACAGTAGCAGAAGTCTTGGCCCGAGGAACCTCCAGATTATGTGACCTAACTGATAACACCCTCAGGAATTAAGGCAAGAAACTAGTGACTCTTTGATTAATAGTTTCTATGGGATTACAAGCAAGACTTCATATGGTTTCGGATCCTAATCTTACAGTCATATGGTATAGTTTCCGACATTTGATCCTCTTCTATGTAAGGGAAGAAGAGGAAGGAGAGGGAGAAGAAGAAGAGAAAAAAGGAGAGTGTAAACGTGCAAACATGTGATCCGCCTATGCCTGAAGGGACGGACAGCAATTCAGAAATGGAATTCGTTCAAAACTTCATGAATAGTCAATGACATTTCATGAATACCATTACCACTGCCAGTTTCATGGGTCTCGCTGTGTGTGTGTGTGCGTGTGTGGAAGGTATAGGCCGATGTGGAGGGGGGTGGAGGGGAGACTGGAATCTGAGGTGGAAGAAGGAGGAACAGCTGAAGTAGGTCGGGTTAGAAGGTCTGCTGGAGGTAACAGATAAGCAGACAATGAAGGAGATGAGCTGAGGGTGATCAGACGCGGGCAGGAGAGACGAAGAAGGAAGAGTTTTGATGTTTATGTAGCTGTAAGACGTGGCAATGTTTATCACTTTTGAAGGAAGAAGAAACGGTATTTTTTCCTTCTTACTTCAGAGAGAGAGAGAGACAGAGAGAACGCCACATCAAAACACTGACCCTCTCTATTCAAACTAAGAATTTTAAACATTTATCTCTGAATTTTATATACTGAAAAATCCTAAGCTGGGGCCCTGAACACAGTCAAATTTACATAACTATACAAATTAAAAATGCGAATTTTCAATTGTAATAAGTATGTAAATCCCAGGATATAGAGCGCATTTACCAGCATGGATACGGGAATTTGTGGAGAGAAAAAAGTAGTATCGGTCATATATTTCATCCCTGAATAGACAGACAGATAGACAGACAGACAGACAGACAGACAGACAGACAAACAGACACCAGTACACTAATTACCAAGGTTCAGGCACCATTAATCAGGTGTGTCACAGGGTGGAAGGTCCCATACACACACACACACAGGCCAGGAAACTTCGCCTATGCAGGAGTAGTGGCGCACAGTAGGCCTAGTGTTGTTGATGTGGCGCAGCGAACCATCATGTGCTGCCTCTCCTACGCCACAGCCCAGCGACACCAACAACCTGAGGCAGTTCTAACTACCCAAACATTCTTCCTGTAGTTAATCATTAATATCCTTCCTTTGTTCATCGTTTTTTGTTTCTTTGTGTTTGTATTCTAACCTAACCTAATCTAGCTTACACTAATCTAACCTACTCTAACCTAACCCCATCTAAACCTAATCTAATTTAACCTAACCTAACTTAACCTATTCTAACTTAACCTAACCTAAATTAATCTATAACATAACTTAATCTAACCTAGCCTAAGCTAATCTACTCTAATCTAACCTAATCTAACGTAATCTAATCTAATTTAACATAGCCTTACCTAGCCTAACCTAACCTAACCTAATCTTTCTTAATCCAACCTAATCTAAGAAACTACCCCCCCCCCCCAGGTAACGTTAGGGTGGTTAATCATCAGGTGAAATAAGCTGAGGGTGTGGGGGGGGGGACGTATCTTCAGGTGATCCAACACTACCTCGAGTTTTCTCCCTCTTTAACCTCATGACTAAATTTTAAACTCAGTCTTCCTAGGATAAAAAGTTCTTATCTTGAGCATTTAAATGACATTACACCTTAATGAACTTATATTCTCTTAATTAACTTTTTCAGATATCGTGATCTTTAAATTAGTCCAGATTATTTAAGCCTTCGTTAAATAATCTTCTTTGGCAAATTGAAGCGAATTTTATTTGATTTTGTAATTTATTATTTGTATTTGTCTGTATTATTTTAAGGGTAATAGTAGAGAGATGTCCAGATTTTAACTGATTATATAGTAAAATCTGGGTAATGTTTTTCGGTGGTCTTGTACTGTATATTATGAGATGGGTTTAAGGGTTGAAGTGTTCTCTTGGTCAGTGGGGCAGAGGTTTTCCAATTCCTTGCTCTTAACACCTTGAGACTTGAGACCTTCGTTGTTGAACTTCATATGGTACAGAGTATTAGTGTGGCTGGGGGAGAAAGGGTGGGTGAGGGAGAGAGGGTAAGGGAGGGAGGGTGGGTGAGGGAGGGGGGTGGTTAAGGGAGGATAGGTGTGGGGTGGAGGGGGTGAATTAGGGAGGCAAGATTAGTGAGGGAGGGCAAGCAGAGAGGGTGAGGAAGGGAGGGAGTGTAGGCTAGGTGGGTGAGGGAGGAGGGCAGACTGGGATGAAGGGTGAGTGAGGAAGGGAGGGAGGGAGGGTGACAGGGAGGGAGAGTAAGGGAGGGGTGAGGGAGGGCAGGCTGTGCTACATCAGTCTCCCCTCTATCATAACTACAGCACACGAGCTTAAGCCTCAAACCTTCGCCCTTAACTTAAATGGCAAGGAATTTTATTGGTAATTTTGACCAATTTGTCCTGCACTTAATACACAGAACGACTACCATTCTGCTACTTTTAACAAAGTCCTAAGATCGTTCAATATGCAACATGTCGACGTATTACCGTTATGATAAGACTATGGAAACATTAATAACAAATAGAATCGTTTACACTCGATGGAGATGTATTTTCAAACCATATCTAGTAATCTACAGTCCGGGTCAAAAGTTCGCTCCCTGTGGTGAAAATGAGTCACGGGAATGAGTCACCGAACTTACTTACCCAGACTGTCATCTGGTGCGGGTGAGTTGTTTTATCTCATTTGGGGTCGATACTGCTTCAGTTTGGGAAGGAGCGAACCTCACTCCATAATCAATAAAAAGTATTCAAGGGCTTTTTAGTCTTCTTTTATAACCTTTAAGACTTTTGGCTAAACTTATCGTGTATTGTTCTACTTTACGACGAACCAGGACTTCTTTTAAGTAAGTTAGTGTTGTTGGTTAAGAATCGGTAGAGTAAACCCAGCGTAAAAAAGTTCGCTCCCTTCCATGCAGACGGAAGCAGCAGACAGTCAGGGGAAGTAAACTCGAAGATTTATCCCTGTGAACTTTTTTCCGCGACTGTAAATGGACAGAAGCCTAGAGTAGTTTTCTAGTATTTTCGGCGGAAATTTAGAGTCTTCAAGTTATTTTGATTATAAAGTTACGAAAAATCTTACATAATTGTAAAGGGTTTTAAGTTCATCGGAGCAAATTTCGCGGGATACATATTTTTTTAAATTCTTATTCACGTGATCATGTCCAACCAATCAGCACAGGTCAACAGAGGTTCTGAATTTGAAATGTTTAGTCGCAGTGTGTCTTCCTTGTGTCCCGGGTATTCTACGTCTGAGTGGGAACCATCCAACATGTTTTGGACAATAACGCTGTAGATATCGACATTCTCAAGGCCCCTGGTGTGTTGCTTACATCCTTAAAGTTTCCAAGGTGTGGTGCAGACTGCCATGATCGCCAATATAAACAAGTTTGGTTCTGAAAAAGACGAAAAATCACAAGACAAAGGTAAGGTTAGGTTAGGTTAAATTTAGTTAAGTTTAGTTTGGTCAGTTTTTCGAGTGTTTTTACCCTACACTTTCCCTATGCTTCATTCCCCCGCCCACATTGTACAATAAAAATCGTAAGGAGTAGGGGTGTAGATCATATATTTCCACCGGAGTTAAATTTCAAACTCTTTAAAATCACCATCAATTATATAAGAAAAACCCTATTCTTATTTGTGTTTCCCGTTCGTGTACTCTACCAAAATTTTACCGTCTTCTTATGACGTAAAATAGTCAACACAAATACATAATGTTACGATCAATAAGCAATTACCCATAACTACCAACAACTCGTTACACCGTCTACCGAGAGTAAAACACACACACACACGCACACACACACAAACACACACACACAAACACACACACACACACAATATATATTCCAGTAAATATAAACCCTACAAAATAGACTTCAATTAACTGAGGCTCATAAGGTCACCATGTTTTTGAGGGGGTTAAGATAGGAAGGTAATGAGGTGGTTTACTTAGCGCGGTGACAGTTTGTGAAGGAACGTGGGAGACTGTGAGAGAACGAGAGAGAACGTGAGAAAATGTGATAACGTGGGAGAATAACAGTAGGTGAGGAGGACGTCTCTTTTTACCTTTTACAGCTGTGATTTTAGTTATTAATTGATACTTTTATTAATTATCAAGAAAAGGAGGAGGAGGAGGGGGTAGGGGATGGGTGAGGAGGGGATGGGGAATGGGGTGAGGAGGGGGTGGGGGATGGGTAATCAGGAGTTGATGGATGGGTGAGGAGGGGTAGGAGTTGGGTGAGGAGGGTAGGGGTTGGGTGAGGAGGGTAGGGGTTGGGTGAGGAGGGGTAGGGGTTGGGTGAGGTAGGGGGGGTAGGGGTTGGGTGAAGAAGGGTTGGGGGAAAGACGGAGAATAGGAAGAGCAAAGGAGAACGGGAAGGAAGGATGGGATAGAACGACAATGGGAGAAATGGGACGGAAAGGAAGCGTGTGGTGAGACAGTGATTAGGTCGTTGTAATGAGAAGCAGGTAATTTAGGCTCTAGTTATTACCTGTGTTGGTTCAGTAAGGACAAACACAGACATCTCCAGCACTAATATGGTGTTTCTTGATGGTCTCTGGAGGTTGTGTGGGGAGAATGTGTGTTGTGTACAGATTTTTGTTATTGTTATTATTTTTGAGTGTTGTTTTTGTTATTGTTATTGCTGTCGTTGTTTTTGTTTTATTAGTTATTATTATTGTTATTATTATTATTATTGTTATTATTATTATTATTATTATTATTATTATTATTTTCGTCATTATTATTAAACGTCTATTACTTACAACAGACAACTTTGAAAATTTATTAATAATTTAAGTTGTTATTTTAATGCCCTTAAGTGTTTGGACGTGTCATATCCTTAAGTATCGTTCAACAACCCTTAGTCACTATAATGAGTAACCCTTGAACACAAATATAGAAAATAATACATGACAAAAAGTACTTATGACTCTTTGAAGGTATAAAAGACACATTATATATCAAACAGCTGACTAAGTTTTACATACTTTCCCAACACCCTCGGCTCGATGACGTAACATAACAAGCTCATGTTAAGGGATTCAGGTATGATATAATTAATTGGGTAAACTTGTTGACAGGTAAGCAGGAAGGAGATGGACTCATTGTTAGCGGCCTTGCTAAGTTTTAATTAGTTGCATCGGTCGTTGCAATATGCAGCTGAGGGGGCCGGGGGGGGAGGGTGGAGAGTGGGGATGGAGGAACGGGTACGGGGTGAGAGGAGGTGGGGCTGGAGGTGGTGGTGAATAGGAGGAGGAGGAATGAAGGACGGTTGGGGGAGGAGAGGAGGAGGTGGGGGATGAAAACGGATGGGGGATGGAGGAAAAAAGGAGGAAGGAAGGAAGAAGGAGTACGGGAAGGAAGAAGAAAGGGTTAAGAAGAACAGGGGGAAGTAAAGGATAATAAAGAAAAGATTACAATATTTCCTCAGTTACATTGTACTTTGAAAAGAGAGAGAGGTAGACACACATACAGACAAAGACAAACAGACAGACAAACAGACAGACAGACTAACAAACAGATAAAACAGACAGACAGACAGAGAAGACTAAAGAGAGACTATTAATATGATAGAACCCTACAATTATAAGTATACGAATGAAGAATTAAGAGAAAATGAGATCATTATTCACCCCCTCTTCTCTCCCTTTCATCTATCCATCTCTTCCACCACATCTAATGAAAGCTTATTGTTAATTCTAAATCATCTTCTGTATTTTAATCTACATGACATCACCGTTGACACAAACTCCTACATCAGCATTAAGAACCTTGAGATACTAACCGAGAACCCAATAAAAGAAGGTGTCTGGTCATGTAAGGATAAGTTCATTAATTCACTAAGACATCAGGAGGAGGAGGAAGTAGAGGAGAGGAGAGGGAAGAGTGTGTCCAGGAGTAGGAGGAGGGTGTGCCCGGGAGGAGGAGGAGAGGGAAGAGTGTGTCGAGGATGAGGAGGAGGGTGTGCCCGGGAGGAGGAGGAGAGGGAAGAGTGTGTCCAGAGTAGGAGGAGGGTGTGCCCGGGAGGAGGAGGAGTAGGAGGAGGGTGTGCCCGGGAGGAGGAGGAGAGGGAAGAGTGTGTCGAGGATGAGGAGGAGGGTGTGCCCGGGAGGAGGAGAGGGAAGAGTGTGGGAGTAGGAGGAGGGTGTGGGAGGAGGAGAGAAGAGTGTGTCCAGGAGAGGAGGAGGGTGTGCCAGTGTGTCTGTGGAGGAGGAGGAGAGGGAAGAGTGTGTCCAGGAGTAGGAGGAGGGTGTGCCGGGAGGAGGAGGAGAGGGAAGAGTATATCCGGGAGGAGGAGGGAGGAAAATATGTGTATGGAATTATCACACACACACACACACACACACACACACATCAAGTCACCACAACCAAGGGATAATTTACCTCATGACTGGCTAACAAAGTATCATAAATCACCTTAGTAGAGGAAATAGTTATGGTAACGTAGGACTTATAACATAACAAAGGAAAATAGATTGTCAGGTGGAAAAAAATATGAAAAGGAAAAAAAATGACCCCACACACACACACACACACACACGCACACGCACACACGCACACGCACACACACACACACTTCCTGCATGACTAAGGGATCTCTGCCCTATAATTATGTTGTAACGCATCCATTGCTTAACACGGAGCCTCCAACGTGTTTTCAGTGAGGACTAAGGAAGGATTTACGCCCTCGATCCTATACGCACCTACGCATATTGGGGGGGAGGGGAGGTGGCGTATGATGTCTTCAGTGGGTTTTAGATACGTCTTCATTAATCCATTGGGAATATTATTTAATTTTTTACATTGTAGTTTCTTATTTTATTTCCTATTGATTATTGTGAGTATCTATGTAAATCCAATTATAAGTCTTTTAAAAAAATATCATTAATCCAAGTATGGTTAAATTTTGTGAAGGTTTATTTCGTCATTTTTAATATTCCAAAATCAAATGGTTCTTATAAACGTGTCGTCTATCCTCTTATCAACACACACACACACACACACACACACACACACACACACACACACACACACACACATATTATACCCGAGGGAAAATAAATAAGGAGTAATACAGTAAGTATCGTGTGGCTCAGGTCGGTTCCCTTCTTGGTGTGTGTGTTTCCCTGGCCTCCCGTGTCACCGCCTTGTTTTTCCGCTGATCCATTTTTTATCGCGTCTGTCATTTTTTGTGGGGGGGAGGTGAGACAAGGCCTATACGAGCCACCCAGCCGTTGGGAGAGAGGGGAGAAGAGGGGGGGAGAGGTGGTAGGGTGGTGGATGAGACGGAGGTAGGGAGAGGGAGTAGGGAGAAGGAGAAAGGAGAGGAAGGGAGAGGAAGGAGGGTAGGTAGGGGAAAAGATCCTCAGCCTAAATCAGTCGACCACAGAAAATTTGGCTTTTCCGTACTGGGGAGATTTTTTTGTCTCTCTCTCTCTCTCTCTCTCTCTCTCTCTCTCTCTCTCTCTCCTTATATAATGCGTGTGGTGAGGAGTTTCATGTTTCTGGACTAACTATTTGCTATGTTCTTTAGAGTATCAGAATGGTGGGAATTACGCCTTAATTGTTGGTATAAAATGGCAGAATTTTTTATATATTTTTAGGAAAAATAAAATGCCAAAATATATCCGATTTTAAGGTTTATTTTGTATTATTTTATAGTTACAATATAATACAATAATTACAATAAAATATTTGTTTAAGTGTATATAATTTTAAGGTATAATTAAATTCAATAAAACACGATTATCTTGACACGTATCATTTTATTTTTTTGAGTATCATAAGAAAATAATTATAGCTCCTTGATATTTATAGAAAACGAGATTTTTTTTTTACAACATAAATTATTAAAAAAAAACGTACAATACTAATTATATCTTGACGAAACGAAGAAAAAAACAGGAAAAATTTTAGTGAGACGAAACAAAAAATATTAAAATAATGAAGTGTAAATTAAATAAGACACACACACACACACACACACACACACACACACACACACACACACAATGCATCTCAAACTCCTATTCTTTCCTATTTCCCTTCCTATACCTCCTTACCTCCCTCCTTCATTCCCTCCCTCCCTCCTTCCCTTCCTCCGTCCCTCCCTTCCACCCATCCTCCCAGCAAGTCTGCGATCTAAGGGTGTTTTAAAGACCTTGGGAACTGCCACCATCCACCTGAGTCACCAAAAAGAAACAGTTCCATCACGCCATCACACCTTCAAAGTTTAATTACCGAAGACCACTAATTGTTACGTGAACAAAGGGGTCCCTTAAGGCGAGGATAGACAAGGGGAGAGATAGGTCCTTCGCTGTTTCCTGTGGCTTCGTCAGCTACTACTGCTACTGATGATTGAGAGGAGGAGGAGGAGGATTAGTTTGATGATTGTGATGATAAAAATGATGAGGATAGAGGTGATAAGAATGATGATAATGATGACGGTAGTGATGATGATGATAATAATTATGATAAGGGGATGCAGTATGTCTTTAACTATATTCGAGTGGATGCAAATATAAGTTACGAAGCGTAATATAGTGTGAATGAATTATGATCATTGGTAGTATTATATTAAACCTTATCTGCTACTGTACACAGATGGACGGAAATCATTAATATTATATTTACGGTTTCCGTTCATTATGTCAAAATGAGTTATCACCTTTGACGAGTATTACCTGTTCTGAATGGGACATGTAACTAATATTTGATAATTAACTTTGATTACCGGATATCGAAAATACTTAATGGAATATTGAGATTGGTATTTTCTAATCAATATTAAAGTAGATGATAAATATCGTGTGGAAATATTCTTCATTTGGTTCAGATGGTGTGTGTGTGTGTGTGTGTGTGTGTGTGTGTGTGTGTGTGTGTGTGTGTGTGTGTGTGTGTGTGTGTGTGTGTGTGTGTGTGTGTGTGTGTGTGTTAGCCGCTGTCACTGTATTCCTGTGTAGTGTGAGACGTGTGTGTGTGTGTGTGTGTGTGCCTCTATGTTTGTTGTGAGGTGCCACCAGGGGAAAAAATAGGTGAAGACCCCCCCCCCTATCCCCTCAGTGTCTTGTCAGTGGGAGGAGCTAAGGTGGGGGAGGTAAGCAGGGTGTGTCGAGGAGAAAAAGCTATATGTATTTAAATTATATAAATTCCTTCTTGTTAGTGTTTGTTTATTCTCAATGTTGAGGGTACAGGCAGTAGTGGTAGGTTCACCTGGTTAGTGGTACTCACAACGAACAGGTTGACTTGCAGTGAGTTATTATGTTGTCTTATGCATGAAAGGTGTGTGGAGAGATATCGTGAGGGATGTGTGGAAAGGTGTGTTGGGGGAATGTGTGGAGAGGTGTGGTGAGGGATGTGTGGAGAGGTGTGGTTGGGGATGTGTGCAGTGGGAGACACAAGTCACACACACACACACACACACACACACACACACACACACACACACACACACACAGTGCCGCCCACCTCATCCATCATGTGCCCCTCACTATCCGTCCAATCTCGGGGCATTTTTGCCTCGGGGTGTGATCTCAATGGCTGCTGGCATGGCGGCCCTGGGCACCGTGCCTCCTCGGGCTGTAAGATGATTTCCATCAGTAGTGCCACTCACCGCTCAGCCTCCATAAGACACCTTGTCTCTGTGATGGTCTGGTAGTGCTTGTGGGTAATACTGAGACCTCGTCTGTTCAGTTAGTGCCTGTAGAAGACCTTGTGTGAGCTTTACCACCGAGTGAGTTATCGTTGTTCCTCTGGCAGTGAGGTGGAAGGGGGTATAGGTTGAGTGCCAGTGCCAGGCCGTCACCCTACCCCGCCTCAGGATCGTGCCCGAGCCAACACCCGCCGCCTCCACCATCCCCGGGGGGGAACCGAGTACCCGTCATGAGCCCTGTGACACCGGCCGGGGGGACGAGTGCCACCGCCGCCCTTCACACTCCATCATAACGTCCTCACACACCGACCCTCACACTCACAAAACTCTGAGTTAGTTGAGCCGCCAGTCAATAAGTGTCTCTCCAGTGAGGTCGGGCAGCGGAGGGCAGGAGTGACACCCCCGGAGGCCTGTCAAGTACCTCCCACCGATCCCTCATGCTCGTGGCATTCAGGACGTCCCGCACAGCCCCCCGCAGCCACCCCGGAGTGCCAAGCGGTGCCTCCCGCCTCCTACAAGATTTATTGCTCAACTGGGCCTGAGGGGGGAACCCAGTAAGATTTATGTTTGCACGCCGGCACTGGTTGAAAGGGTGAGTAATTTATCAAGTGCTATTTGCCTTGTTGATAGCTCTATATACTCGTCTATATTCGGTGTTACTCCGTCTGTCCAGCCGCCATTACCGACTGTCACTCCTGGAGGAGCCGCGTCAGGTAATGGATGGGCCGCTGGGGGCACTCGGCCACGTCGTTCACAACCATTGCGATTAATCTCACGGCGATTCTCTCACTCACTCACTCAGTGGTGGACGGACGCGAGCCGAGGCCTTGTCGGGGGAGTTTGAGGATTATTAAATGAGAGTATTGTGACGGCGGGGTAAAAGGGGGGAATTAGCAGCACTTCCTCAGTTCTCATTACTTTTATCCTTTTCGCTCGGGTGTTAATTAAAAGCAGAGTATTTCACAAATTAGAGTCATTAATGTGTTGTAATAGTATGAATTATTTATCTATTTGAAGAATTATTAGAATAGCATTAGTGTGATTCTTAATTATCTGTAGAGGCATTTTCAGATTTCTAAACATAAGAACATAAGAACATAAGAATAGAGGAAACTTCAGCGGGCCTATTGGCCCATACTGGGCAGTCCCGTTTACACCCAACCCCTATTGCTCATATAAGCATCCAACATATGTTTGAAGCTATTCAGCGTATTCGAGTTAATGATGATATTTGGTAACTTGTTCCATTCATCCACTACTCTGTTTCCAAACCAGTGTTTACCTATTTCAAGCCTAAATCTAAATTTGTCTAATTTAAAACCATTGTTACGAGTTCGCTCCTGGTTGGATAGTTTAAGTACCTTTGTAATGTCCCCTTTGTTTAGCCCTGACTTCCACTTATACACCTCTATCAGGTCGCCCCTCGCTCTACGTCTCTCGAGGGAGTGCAAATTAAGATGCTTTAACCTGTCTCTATACTCAAGGTTCCTATTGCCCGGGATTAGTCTTGTCATTCTCCTCTGAATTCTTTCCAATGATTCTATATCCATCCTGTAATACGGTGACCAGAACTGAACTGCGTAATCCAGGTGTGGTCTCACAAGCGCAAGATACAGTTTTAGGATGACCTCGCTAGTCTTGTAACTAACACTCCTTTGTATGAACCCAAGTACTTTATTAGCCTTGTTACGAGCAAAAACACATTGTTTCCTTGGCTTAAGGTTCCTACTTATCATTACTCCTAAATCTCTCTCACAGTCGGATTTCTCTATGGCATCGTTGTTCATCTGGTATCTGGTTTCCCTGTTTACATCTCCTATACTGAGTACTTTACATTTGTCCACGTTGAATTTCATCTGCAGTGGCCGAGATTCTTACTTTATAACTTACGAAACAATACAACTAATATAGACTTTTGAAAGTCTATCTGGATATTTGGGTCAAGATATTTACTCTTTTAAACAGCACAGGTAGAATGTTCTCTTTACGGGTCTTCATTGTTTACTGTGTACATAAACTCACTCACCTTCAAGACATCATAAACGTACAGGTGAACTCTAGACGTAAACTGACAGAACTAAGTATTACTGAACCAGGTGTCTCAGGTGATTAAATTACACATATAAGAAGTGTTTTATACAGGTATTTAATATATTTCATCTGAATAATTACTTTTTGGAACTCATTATAGAATAAACATTTCTCATTAATTGAACATTTTTGGTATTAGAGAAATGTTTTTAGTATAAGAAAATGTTTGGGCATAGAAATAATAATTGCTGTAAATTTAAATTCTTAGTGTAGAACAAATTGATCTTGGTGTATACTAAACTTTATTTAGATTAATTAAACTCTCTTGGCATTAAATACATATTATTACTATACTTTGAAAATTTGTTAATGAAAAAAACTCACGGTGCATTCTTAACGTTGTAAGCAAATAATAATATTTTTATCCTTTTAATTGGTTTAATTTACTTTTCAATATAATTTCCTTGTAATGTTATCCTCTCTGTTTACATCATCAACGTTGTCATTATATCATTAACGTTCTCTGTACTGAATCGACGTTCTCCGCCTATTGGGAATGACCGAGTGATCTCCGTTTTTACGTTTAACATTTGCCACTGAACGCGAGAGTTTTTTCATATGGCTGACTGGCTCTCTGGATGCTGACTGGTTGACTTGCTTTCTGGCTGATTGACTGGCTTTCTGGGTGGCTGTTGGCTTTCTGGGTGGCTGTTGGCTTTCTTCCTAGCTGACTGGTTGGCTGAATGGATTGGCTGGCTGGCTGGCGGAAGGACGTGGGAGGAGAGAATTTTAATTAATTACCTGATCCCATCGGTCTCATAATTAATGGGTGATTTGGCAACCCCGTCATTCTCTTAGGTCGTGGGGGTAAATATCAATAAAGAACGAGACTTTCTTTAAGGATTTAGAGAAGAATAATTTTAATCCCTTGGCTAATCCTTCTTAAACAGTGTTGTTCCATGGTCATTTTCAACGCCCTGTCAGTAGTTATTGTTCCATGGTCCTTTTCATCATCGTCTCACTTATTGTTATAATAATATTTTTGGAACTGTAATTAAACAGATGTTGTGATTTCTATTGTTTAAGGATTAGTTCGTTTTTTTTGTTTATTATTATTATCTTTCTCATTATCTTGTCTACATTATGAAGAACTTTACCATCACCTCACCATCACCTCACCATTACTTCATTATCACCTCACCATTACCTCACCGTCACCTCATCATCACAAGCATCTACGTCAACGACATATTTTTTCCCACAACGTAATTGTAAATTGTCCTCTTGTAACAATTATTATTATCATCGATAATCTCTCTCTCTCTCTCTCTCTCTCTCTCTCTCTCTCTCTCTCTCTCTCTCTCTCTCTCTCTCTCTCTCTCTCTCTCTCTCTTCAGCTTTCTATATTTTACTTGTGCAGTCCTCGCCTTCCCTCACTCTCCCAGCCCTTTCTCCAACATTCTCCAGCCATCTCTCCAGCACTCACCCCAACTCCTTCCCAGCCCTCTCCTACCCCTCTCTCTCCAACTCTCTTCCGGGTATTCCCCTGCGCCTCCTTCTACAGACAGATCCTGCTAGCGGCTCCATCCGTCTCCGGGCGGGCCAGTGCAAGACAGCTAGGAGGAGAAAGAAAGTTACTTTTTTTAACACTTTTCAAGGTGTGAGCGGAAAGATATACACTTATACTTTGATAAACTTTTTTAGTACCTTGGCGTCGATCTAGTTATGCAATTTCGATTTTTTTTTATATTCTGAAAGTATGAGTGAAAAAATGTATATATACTTTGGTTGAACTACTTTTTACTTCAACATCGGAATATTTATATAGGTATTTTGTTTTGTATTCTTTCAAGGTATGTGTAGATAGATACAGTTATATTATTTGTTTTCTTTGTATTTGGTTGTCGATACTGGTATATAATGCCACGTTTGTTTGTTTGTTTGTTTCGTTTATATGTTTTTAATATTCGTAAGTCTTGGGTGGGAAAATTTTTTATATGTAATTGTACTGTGTCGCGTTCAGCTCCTCCTCCAACACCTCTTTCTCTTCCATCTCCACTTCTTCCTTCACTTTCTCCATCTCTTCTTCTTCCTTATCCTCTTCTCACTCCATCTGCTCTTCCTCTTTCACTTCTTCCATCTATTCCGTCGTTACCTTCCTCCTCCTCCTACTCTTCCATCATTCCCTCCTTCCCCTCCTCCTCCTCCTCCTCCTCCTTACCGGTGCAGGTGCTGGAGGCAGACATCTGGGAGGCCGCACCATCCGTCAGTGTTGCCAGACCCCAGACAGGTAGCGTGAGCCCTTGGCGTCCACCGATATGCGACACTCCCTCCTACAAGATATACCTGCCGTGTGTGTGTGTGTGTGTGTGTGTCTGTCTGTCTGTCTGTGTAGATAAAGGAATGGAGAAAAGGGATGGAAAGGATAGGAATTTATCATGTCAATAGATAACAGTTATAGTGATAAATTATATAGAGTCTGCTGCGAGCACCTGATACCTCCTTCAGGATCCTTTAATAACTCCTTCAGGATCCTTTAATAACTCCATCGGGATTCTCTTTGGAGCTACTTGATGTCTTTTGATAAACCATGCATAAGAGAGACAGACAGACAGATAGACAGACAGACAGACAGAGACTAGTTATTCTGTGATTCATAAATACTAATTTAGTTAAGCTAATTTAATTTTTTTTTTATGATTGATTGACATACCTTCGTTAAGAATTTTCTACCTGATGAATATTTCTCTAAGAATTTCTATACCTTGAGAGATAAATGTTGAAGAATATCTCTCTAAAGATATAAGTTGAGACACGAGTAGTTATTGAATCTCTCTAAAGGTCTCTTATAGTTAGAGACACTCAATGGTTAACGAATGTCTCTCTGAAGTTCTCTTGACTTGGAGAGTTAAGTGGTTAACGAACGTCACCCCAGAAGCTTACATTATACAAAAGCTCTGTAGTTAACGAGTGCTTCATTGAACCCCCACCTCCTCCCTCTCCCCCTCGCCCCCCCCTTCCCCCCCTCCCTTCATCTATAGTTACAGCATACGGCCCCATAAGGACATTTATTTCAGGGACTCAGTGTAAATGATGACTAATACCTCCTTCAAAGTCTTATTAACGTAGGAGCTCTTTGATTAATGGCTCCTACCTCATGAAACCTAATCTAGGGGTCTTGCCAATGGATCACTTTAAGGTCCCTGGATCACTTTAAGGTCCATGGATCACTTTAAGGTCCTTGGATCACCTTAAGGTTCATGGATCACTTTAAGGTACCTGGATCACTTTAAGGTCCATGGATCACCTTAAGGTTCATGGATCACTTTAAGGTCCTTGGATCACCTTAAGGTTCATGGATCACTTTAAGGTTCATGGATCACTTTAGGGTCCCTGGATCACTTTAAGGTCCCTGGATCACTTTAAGGTCCCTGAATCACTTTAAGGTCCCTGGATCACTTTAAGGTCCATGGATCACTTTAAGCTCCCTGGATCACTTTAAGGTCCCTGGATCACTTTAAGGTCCATGGATCACTTTAAGGTACCTGGATCATTTTAAGGTCCCTGGATCATTTTAAGGTCTTTTTTAACTAAGGAACTCTGTGATTTAATAGAATGTTGCTTCAATCACCTTTACGTTCTGTGGTTGATAAATGTAACTTTGATAAACTTCTTAACTTGATGACTTCAGTAAATTAAGATTCTGTGGTTAATTAACTAATATGACTTTAATAACATTCATAACTAAGAAAATTTGTAGTTTATAAAATATTACTTGATATTAGACGATAAATACCGACTTATATCACCTTACTATAGAGACTGATCTACATGATGACTTAACTTGAGGTATTCATTAACTCACTATACTGCTCCCTTAAGAAGCTCAGTTGCTAGTTACTCTTACTTTGAGGTTCTTTGAGGAATTGGTTTACTGATGTGTCTTGTCTCTGATGGTTACCGTGAGGTCTATATAGTTACTTCCTGAGTGATGAAACGCGTGTTAATCTGTTTTAAGTCTTGTGTGTGTGTGTGTGTGTGTGTGTGACTGTGTGTGTGTGTACGTACTTATTCCTCTTATTTCGGTAATAGTAATTACATAACACGCATTTTCACATTAAGCTTATTAATTATGACACCTGGAGTGAACCGAAAAAATATTAGCTAATTAATGCAAGAAATGTTGACACACACACACACGCACAAACACACACACACACACACACACACACACACACACACACACACACACATACAGACACATCTCTAACCCCCTATAAAATGCATTGGACCTCCATCCTAAAATGAAAAAGGTTCATGGTACTGAACTAAGGCAACAAAAATGAATTCATCCTCTGAAACTCCACAAAAATTTACTAATTTTCCTAAAACTTATTGGGGGTAATCCTAAATTGTTTTATTCCTCAAAAACAACATAATAATCAAGTTTTGTATTCCTTTCAAAATTACCAAAATCCGGCGTAATTTTTTTTTTATTCCTTTGAAGCCTCCTAGTGAAACCTCTTAGTAATGCCTCCCAATGAAGCATCCTAGTGAAGCCTCCTAGTGAAGCCACCTCGTGAAGCCACCCGGTGAAGCCTCACATGAAGCATAAACCGGCCGGGAAACCAGTAATTAATTATTTTTTCTTTCCCATTTCCCAGCCAGTGAGATTAATGGCCTCACACTGATAGCGTCCAGGTTATCTTATTTTTGGGTTTTGCCAGTTTATGTTTTTCACCCAAAATAAAGTCGAAGGTGTAGCCATTTTCTCTCTATAGTATGGGAATATTAAGAAGAGTTAGGAGATGCATAGATGGTATCAGGAGGGTTAAATATGCTTTATAATATACATAGATAAATGAGAGTTTAAATGAGTGTATGAGTTTGAGATTGAATAAATGTTTTTCCTTTGTATGTGTATGAATGTGCTTGAGTATGCGGTATACATAAACAAAACACACACACACACACACACTCAAATGTACAGAAAATATATGTGTGTGTGTGTGTGTGTGTGTGTGTGTGTGTGTATGCGTATGTGTGTGTGTGTATGCAAGTGTAAGTGTGTGTACTGTCTGTGGTGTGTGTGTGTGTGTGTGTGTGTATGCAAGTGTAAGTGTGTGTATCTCTGTCTGTCCAGCACACCCTGGTTATTGTTAATGGAGGCTGGGTGACGTGAGAGGTCCATCAGATAGTGTTAGACGGCGGACAACACACACACACACACACACACACACACACACACACACACACACACACATACACACACACACACACACACACCACCACACCTCCATTGTCTCATCACCTTAAATCAATCCATCCATCTATCTATCTATTGATCCATCAACTTTCCTCCTTATACAGATCAAATGGATTAGAATAAACTCACCACAAGTCACAATAGAATAATCCATTAATCCACACTAACACTCGCTTAACGATTATCTTCTTCCTCAACCTAAATTATTCTTTGGTTCGTCACATCACTTATTAAAGATCATTGGGCTTATTTTTTTTCTAATTTCCCTTCCTTAATTAATCGCTAATGACCGGAAGTTACAGGTGTGACTTCATTAATCATTTGTTCTTACCTGTATCATAAAGGTGTTGCGTATCGTTGTTTCTCTGACACAGGTGAACCTTTAGTGATAGCCTGGTCTTGTCTTTCTTTGTGTTCGAGAGGTTGATGGTTGTTGTTGTTTGCACTGTGAGAATTTGGTCAGATGAAGTCATGTCTGTTTATTGGTAGATAATAATTTGATGAAGGTAAATCGAGTAAGTAATACATGAGAATTTGATCAGAATTTATTATGTGCGTTTATAGATACATACGATTCTTCTTTTTTTCTTTTTAATAAATCGTTTATTCTAGTATTACTGAACTATAACTATTCATTAAAGCAATTCAAAATATATAAATCAAAAATTATTAATTTGTTATTGCGGTTATTTCTTATTAATATGTATTATTACTACTTTTTCTCTTCTGTTTATTGCCGTTCTTCTTCATCTCAAGTCACTGTTTTCGCTTTTGACCAGTTAATATTAGTAACAATATATAAGAAATAAATTAATTAATGAAACCATGAAGATCTAATTCTCACTATTTCCATCCCAATGCGTCGACAGCTTGGTTTTTTTTTTGGTTTTTTTAGATTACCTGAAGATTGTCCCGTGCCCCCTCCACCCTCGGATTATTTCATCAGAAGATTACTACCCTAACACTTATCTCACCTAACCTAACCTAACTTAACATTGCTTAACTCCCCCAGGTAGCATTAGGGTGGTAAATCTTCAGGTGAAATAAGCTAGGGGGCGAATCTTCTGGTTATTCGTTTTATTTCATTTCTCCTTTGCGTCGATAATTTCAGGCTAAGATCTTAGACCCTACGATCTCTTGGCTGATTTATGCTGTATGTCATGTAATAATAAATGAAGCAGCGACTCAGTTCCAGTGTGAAGCATAAGTCACATTACCGATGACACTTCACCGCTTGACCTCCCCCAATGTTTACCTTGCTTGCTACATTCCTTTCTTCTGTGCAGTGTCCTCAGTAAAATGACCTAATGCCGAACCTTATATTATGTAAAACACCAACTCTGAGCTCTTAGTATAATGAAAACAGCAGATATGAATCCCTTGATACTGTGCGAGTCGATGCTTCAAACGCCTGGTTAATGAAAAACCGTATAGATTTTTACTCCTTGGAATTATATGAGTCGAAGTTTCGAATATTTGGTGATATACAAAACGAAGCTCCGAACATCTGGTATGCCACAGTTCGAACATCAATAATCCTACGTAATTCAGAACTTTTCATATCCGCCTGAGACTGGGGGTACCTGGCAACCCTCCCGTATGGAATGCCTGGAACTTCCGGAATAATGAAAAAATTTAATCTAAATAGTTAAAAATCCGAGCTCTCTGGCCTGGCATAGAAAGGTCGCCCCATAGCTTGTTCTTTATTGACTATATATGGCCTAGTAATGCATACGTAATGTACAGGACACATGACTTTAGACACACTGACAGATAGACAGACAGACAAATAAGTAGGTAGATAGATAAGTAGATAGACAGATAAGTAGATAGACAGACAGACAAACTTACCTGCTATTGTCAGTAGTACTGTACCTGTGCCCCAGAACACCCCACGAAGACAATTGGAGGATAATTTTAAAGAGATGGGGAAGAGGAAGAGGGAAGAGGGGGATAGAAAATTAGGGACCTGAAAGAAAGAGAAGTAGAAATAAATAAAAAACAGGTATTGTATTGTGTGTGTGTGTGTGTGTGTGTGTGTGTGTGTGTGTGTGTGTGTGTGTGTGTGTGTGTGTGTTTGTTTGTTTAATAAAACACTGTATCCTCAACAATCAACAGTTCCTTAAGACACGACAAGCTATTCTCTCTAGGACTCCCACTGTGAAACTCAACCCTCAAGGATATGTAACACACCAGTTCCTTGTATACAAATATGATCCTCCGCCTCCCTGGCCTCACTACGTGGCCTCCAGGTCTTAGAGGTCGGTATACAAAGAATCTAAGATTTCTGGCACGAATTCCACCCACATAAAAAATTAATGTTCAGTGTAGTATTAAATCTTTTGCGTGTTAATAAGAATGTTATATAAAGTGTTAGGATGATATATGGTGTCGTAGGCCATATTATTATAATTCTACTACTATCACTATTATGGCCTCCAACCTCCCCTTATAGCCATACTTTCTCCACATATTTTATTACCTAACTATCCTAATACATAGGTATCTACCCTATTGCTAACTACTACTGCTTACTATTACTACTACTACTACTACAAGAGGTAATTGTACATAATCAATCATACAATGTTAACTTTCTTAAGAATATCAACATAATAACTGTACGACATATCCAAAATCTATAATAAGAAAAATAAAATATAAACAGTAATATTAATCGACTTTATTTGGAATGACAAAAAATTTAAGTGTTTAAAAAGATAAATAATTTAAACCAGGTTACAACAGAAAAAAATAATTAAATGTTGAAAGTGAAAATTGAATGTTTGTTTGACAGAGAGATTTATGAAACAGGTCAGGTGAAGTATATTAATGAAAATTATTACGTCACACCTGGGGAATATTTTAGCTTAATATGTACAGGTGACTCCTAGAATACGGAAGGTTAACAGTAACATTTTTTTAGTGATGTATTTTAAGTTATCTATATGCGTTTTACGATTTATTTTATACAATTTATACGATATATTTTCTAACATTATTTAATCTAAAGTGTATTTTAAATTTGGACTGTGGTTGGTTTTCATTGTTTGCCTGAAGATTTTTACTTAATATCTATCTATATCTATCTATCTATCTATCTATCTATCTATCTATCTATCTATCTATCTATCTGTCTATCTATCGATCTATCTATCTCAGTGAATTAAGTTTAAACTGAAAAATATATTACTATCAATAATAATATTTCATCCTTCAGGTGAAATATTAATCACAACTTCCATAAACGTTACAGTAGATGTTGTGGTGTCAAGGTCTCGTAGCCTCTCGCAAAACACGTGATCTTTACTGCCATTAATTTTTTTTTTACCAGTATGAAGGGAACATATCAGTACAGAACGAAATAAACGTATTACCTTGTGTTTACTGTATGATACGTTGATTTAATTTCCTTTATTTTTATCTAGACCAGGTTACGATATTGTGAAGCTTTGTAATAGATAGATATTAAATAGTTAGACAATACAACATTCCACCTTCATCCTGGGAAAAATATCTCCCATCACTCGCTGAGAATCCACCATTTTCTTCTATCGTGAGACTGACGCAGAAAATGGGAAACTTTAATCAGTGGGGGATTTGTTTACATTAGCCGAATTTGGGATTAAACCCCCCCACTCCCCTATCCTCTCCCCCTCAACCCCTCCCATGGTCAGTGATGAATGTAGATTATGGCAATTAATCTGTCACATAGGCAGTGCTCTGGCAGATTAAAATCCCTCGTTTATTTCAGGGGGGAAGGGAAAGGAGGGAGTATATTATTCAGTATGTTAGTTTCAGTGTATCAGAGTAATGGTAGGTATAAGCTCCCTACATTACACGATCACCACACACTTGTCGATAATTTTGACTATATATCAGCTGTGGTTGGGACTATACAGAGGAGAGGGAAAACGGTGGATGATAATGATGTTTGGATGAATTATACGCGTTTTCATTTTTTTCTTTTTTTTGCATTCACGAAAGAAGAGAGATGGAGAGATATTAATATTTATGAAGGAAATCCATCTAACATTTTATTTCAAGGTAATAATATCGATAATAAGTGAGAGATAGATTGAACTATTAAGTAATGTCGTCTTAGTGTTAACTCAAAATACTGTATATTATAAGATAGATAGATAAATAGATACTTAATCATTTAATCGTAATACGAGTTAACATTGATTCAGTGTGTACATAAACAATGCAGGTATACAAACAATAGTAAAATAATAAGTATTTAATTAATGATAGCTATTACTACTACTACTGCTGATACACCTTCGCTAAACACAAATATAAACATTACAACTAACAACCATTGGAGAAAAGGAGAAAAGAGAGAGAGAGAGAGAGAGAGAGAGAGAGAGAGAGAGAGAGAGAAATGGAATAAAGATAGCCCACAAAGGGGAAAACGCCACAGTAGAAGATAAAAATGGGGAAAATAGTGAACAAAAAAGAAAGGGTGACATAAAGGGAGGGGGAGAACACAAAACACGGAAAGAATGATGGGAGGGGAAAGTGAAAGAGAGAAATGAAGTAGGGTGAATGTTTATGTAAAAATACTGGATAGGAGGATACAGATGTAAACGACTTAGTTGTGCACAGGAAAAAATTGGGAACCAGAGGGAAAGAGAAAGAGATGAAAGAGAGAGAGAGAGAGAGAGAGAGAGAGAGAGAGAGAGAGGGGGGGGTGGATCAATATGCTGATGACAAAGGAGTAGAATGCCGACAGCCAGCGACTCTCCCCAATATCAAACGTAACATCAATTCCAACACTTAATGATTTTGTGATTTTTTAATGAGAATTTGATGAAATTTACATATTCCTTAATATATACTGATCGCTCACGCTGTCTTCTCTACGGCCGTCTTAGAAGATATATGTAAAGATAAGGCATAATTTCTATATAATTCCTTGTGTTTTTTTCTGGTATTAGTAAAGGATATGAGAAGCATGGCGTAGTTCTTCCTTAATTACTTCAGTATAGTAATTAGGAATATCAAAATACGATGAATTATGAGACTAATTGTATAAAATATTGATAATTACTATACTAGAAATTCTGAAATATAATATAAAAAAATCTTAATATATAAAAATGGAAAATATTAGGTAAAGTATGATAAAGAAATTAAAATATACAAATTATTGAAAATATTTTAATTAGTTGATTTAATAGGAAATAGTGATATAAAAAATAAGCATATTGAATATTCATATCTTGAATATATGATAAAAGTTTGAAATCCTATACAATATAATAAAGGTTGGGTCATTATATAGTTAGTTTCTCCCCTGTATAATATAAACTGTTATATAACTGAGAGCCTTCATTTAGTATTGTCATTAGAGAAGTTTGAGAATTGGTTAGGTTAGGCTAGATTAGGTTAGGTTAGGTTAGGTTAGGTTAGGTTAGGTTAGGTTAGGTTAGGTTAGACTAGGTTATGTTAGATTGAGTTAGATATAGGTTAGCTTTCGTTATGCTGGGTTAGGTTCGGTTAGGTTAGGTTTGGATATGTGAACCATTAATGATGTTTAGAATCATCAGCGTAAACAAAACAAAAATCGTGTCATAACAAGTTTGATAAATATATATAGTCTGAGTATGATGACATCAGACTTAGTATGATGACTGATATAGTTATGAAGCTGAGACAGCAAGCTAGAACACATAACAGAATAATTGGTAAAGACATAAAACAACATAGAAAACTGGAGTGTATAGCAATTGATATAGCCGGAGTATAGCTGATATGATAGAATGTTAAAATATATTGATATAGACGATGGGCTGATATACCAGTAATATAGTGATTTATATAACAGTAGAACGACTTATAAAGAGTATTGTTAACATTGGTCGCTATTGACAGGACTTGGGAAACTTCAGTAAATAAATGTTCTTATAGTCGGTTGGTCGTTATAGTAAGAGGATCCACATATGAGAGTGTTTGATAAAGACAGTTGATCGCTATAGCATGTTGGTCGTTAAAGAGAGTCGAAATGTCAGGAAATTCGATTAATGAAGTTGCCTGGTCCAAGGTGGTCGCTTTAGAAAGTCGATATATTTGGGAAATTCGAAAAAAAAAGAAACAGGTGTCGCAGTAGCTAGTTGGTCGCTAGAAAAATAAAAATGTCAGGGTGGTCGGTAAAGAAAGTCGGTCGTTCTATGCGGGTGGTCGCGGAGCAGGAGTATTGTATTGACTTGTAGATGAGAACGGTGTTGTCATTTCACTCCGTCCCACACACACACACACGTACGGCGTTCCTTCTGTCGTCCTTACTGTCTACGGACGTCTGTACTTAGCGTGATAGTTAAGGAGGAAAGGTCCGTGACTTGTCCCTCCCTCCTCACCTAACTGCTGCACGAGGGGAGGCTGTTAGAGGGGAAAAAGTATGCGTGTTTAAGGGGAAAAATATGAACGCGGTCGCAACTCCTCCTTCCCAGTCCCCTTCTCTTCTCCCCTCTGACAGAGCTGTGTTTCTGAGGGAGACACGCGCCCTGCTCCTCTCCCCTCTCTCCTCTTACCACCTCTCCCCTCAGGACCCTTCCACCTCACCCTCACCCCAGACCCTCCTACTCCCCCTCCTCCTCTATCCCCAAACCCCCTCCTCAGTCTAACACCGGACGTCTCCCCTCCCACCCTTCCTCCCTGCCTCACCCCGGAGCTACCCGGGTCTATCCCATCCCTCCCCTCACCCCGATACTGCCACCCAGCGACCCCGATACAACCTCCCCACGTCAGCGAGGGGAGGTCCTTCTGTCGCATGCTATTGTCTTGTATCAGTTTATTGGTTTATCTTGACTTTATTTACCTACATTATTTTACTTACCTTTACGTAGATAATAAAATCATCTAATGTTTTCAACACATTAAATATTTTAGTTTAGTAAGTAAGTAATTGAAAGAAATAATTAATAAGCGTGTAGAAAAGAAATTAACAGATGCATAGATTATGTATGCAGACAGAGCAGACATACAGTATACGTAGACAATATGTGTGTGTACAGATAATGTCCATAGACAATGCAAATATATATATATATATATATATATATATATATATATATATATATATATATATATATATATATATATATATATATATATATATATATATATATATCCAGACTGCTCAAGCAAGGACTTGACATTCCCTTAATATCACCGTGAAACTTCCCAGCGTTAATTTGAAAAGTTTCTCAACTTATTTCATAATCATCCAGAAACAGAGGCTTAACATCGTACCCCGTGAAAGCTTTTTGTTACCAGTATCAATTAACGTTAAATGTCAAGAACTGAAAATTTAATCAAATAACTTTTTTCTCAGTAATCAAACAGCGTATCACTAAACACTAAGAGTTTACTAGTTTATACGACCACTATCTGTTCCTTCACACCACTACGTAAACATCATAACAAAACGAGAGAAAATGGAAATGTTTTTAATGGTAGTTCTTCCCTTCGCTCATAGATGGCGTGAGTGATACCTTCCCCACCAGAGATGACTATCACCAACTTGTTGTGTGCTGCCCCTTGTCTTGTTTATCGCTGTTTCATCCCCCACACACTTTATCATCCAACTCTTGTGGCCCAATACCCGAGTTTAGGAAATGCAACCACCCACTTGCTGGCCCACTAACTCTGGTTATAAATTATTTTCTGGATATTAAAGAGAGTTTTAAATTGGATTGCAGATCATTTTTTATGTTCGTTTATAGGTGTGAGTCTGTTGATTGATTACTTACCGCTGTCGTCCAGGTGATGTCTTGCGGCAGGTGTTTAATCGGTAAGGTCAGGTGATGTTTCAACCCTTCTACTGTTCTTGTTATTCAATACTTTCCTCTTCGTGGATTTGTAGACGGTAAGGAAACAAATAAGAGAAGGACAATTGATGTAGAATCCATGGAAAAAGACAAATGCCACTAATTCTTCCAACAAATGTTAACTATTGACCTTCAAAGTCCAATAAAACAAGACACAAATACACAATTTCCAGAGTCACGTAAAAAGACTCGCAGAATCAATCACTAATTATATCCTGTCACCGTCAATTATCCTTTTTCATCAATATAACACGACCTTCCTCACTTCACCACCATGATATATCTCTGGTAATATTCCTTTTCCCTGGCGTATAAGATCTTCAAAACTCACATCACCTCCGTAGTATTCTGATATGAGCGCCAGTTAAGAAGTATCCCTGAACACCTCAGCTTTCCGACTCGAGACAGCAAAACACCGCGAGCGCTTTGGTTAGGTTTGAGAGGGGGCCCGATGATCCTCCCCACACGACTGCTTACCTTGCAATGGCTCCTACGTGTTCAGATACCCGAGTCCCTCCTATACTTCCATCATTTACACACATCAATGTCTTTTTATTGCCTATCTAATTACTCTTACAGGCCACCACACCTCGTTAATGGCCCTAAGCCTCGGTAACGGCGCCATGGGATAATGACACGTAGGAGGGGAGGTCACTGGAGTCATGAAGGTGAGGGCAGGTGGTGGCTCCGGCGGGGCATTGTGGTGCTAATGGTTGCTGCGATGAATCCAAGCTTAATCTGCAATCAATCTTTGGATGCAACCCACGCCAAATACTGCTGCTGCTGCTGTTACTGCTTCTCTCTCCTCTCCTCTCCTCTCCTCTCCTCTCCTCTCCTCTCCTCTTCTCTTCTCTTCTCTCTTCAACTATGGAGACGTAGTGTGTCTGTATGTGTATTGAACTGTGTGTATTTATGGATATGTATGTGTGTGTGTGTGTGTGTGTGCGTGCGCTTGAATACGTACGGAAGTTAAACATTAGTGTTTGCCGTAAGTAGGTCGAGAGATCTGTAAAAAAATGAGTTTTGGTAGAAGAAGAAAAGGAGGAGAAAGGAGAGGAGGAAAAGAAGAGGAGGAAAAGAAGGAGAAAAAAGGAAGAAGGAAGAAGTATAAGGAGGAGGAAGAGGATGAAGGAGTTAGAGAAGCATCTTACTAAAACTATTGAGTCTCTAGTACACACACACACACACACTCACACACACACACACACACACACACACACACACACACACACACACACACACACACACACACACACACACACAACACCCCTCTTACCCTCCTATAAGAGCCGGGAAAAAAGAGCAATAATAATTCGCCACGACACTAGTGGTTGTTGTATACGATTGACTGGTAGAGAGAACTCGGCAATGGTGTGTTCTACTCTCTCTCTCTCTCTCTCTCTCTCTCTCTCTTTATTCATTTACTTTTTCTAGTCGTTCGGGAGTTCCTTACCTCTCCCCCCAATTGTCACACTTTCTTCTCTTCCTATTTTCCTCCGTCCCCCTTTACTCCCCATTTCTCCTCTCTCGTCTTCCCCCTTTCATCCCTCCCTTTTCCTCCTCCTCCCTTCCTCCCCTTTCCTTCCCCTCCCAGCTCTCCCCGTGTCCTCTTCCTCCCTACCTTTCTCTCTCTCTCTCTCTCTCTCTCTCTCTCTCTCTCTCTCTCTCTCCCAAGCTTCGTTCTACCCTTCTCCCCCAGGCAGCTGACTCACCACTCAGCCGTCTCGTCATTCATCCGACTTTACCGTCACACCGTCGCACCGTCCCCCCGTCACACCATAAGGAACGTCACACCTTCACACCATCTCACCGTCACATCATCAGACCATCTCCCCTTCACACCATCTCCCCTTCACACCATCTCCCCTTCACACCATCTCCCCTTCACACCATCTCCCCTTCACACCATCTCCCCTTCACACCATCACACCGTCACACCATCACACCGTCACACCATCACACCGTCACACCATCACACCGTCACACCATCACACCGTCACACCGTCACACCATCACACCGTCACACCATCACATCGTCACACTATCACATACCCCAACCAAGTTAAAAATTTAATTCGCCAGCGAGTTAATGAACCTAATTTTTATATGGTGATTTACATTGATTTTTAATGGTTAATGTGTGGTTGGGTTAATGTTTTAATGGGTTTAGTTAATGTAAAAAAGATTAACATTTCTGTGAGGTTAATGAGAGAGGGAGTTAATATTGCTGTGGTTAATGTGGTATGGGTTAATATTTTTCATCTGTTAACGAGGGAAGAATGAAAAAAATATAAGGTTAATGTATGACAGTGAGGTTAACATTTCAACGGTTAATCAGTATTGGGTTAATCATCTCAACGGTTAATGCTGCAGTTATTATGAAGCGTGACTAATCAATACATTCTGAATTAATGCGTATCTGGTCAATGCGTCTCCGTCCAGTAGCCAACACATCTTGATTAATGCGTCCTGGTCCAGTGCGTTGTCCGGCTACCACTACGAGACTTCAATTTAATGCGCCTGTGGTTAATGTACCGACAAATAATGTGTCCGATTGATATATACCCGGTGAGTGCGTCGAACGGGGGTAATACAACTCTAATTAATGGGGTTTTCGATCAATGCGCCTTGGGAAAATTGTGAATCTGATCAATGCGTTTTCCCTCAGTGCATTCACGGAAAATAACGACTTCAATCAATGCGTTTTCCTTTAAATACCTCCTGGGGAAATGTGTCTTCAGTTAGTGCGTTTTCCTTCATTGCATTCAAGAAAAATAATGACTTTAATCATTGCATTTTTTCTTTCAATGTATCCCAGGAAAATGTTACTTGAATTAATGTGTTTGCTTTCAGTGATTTCCGGGAAAATGCGGTTCTGATCCATGCATTTGCGGTCAATACGTTTGCGGTAAATGTCTCTTATACCCAGAACGAATGAGATCGCTATAAGTTCGGTTAATGTGTATGAAATATAAAAGAAATATTAAAAAAAATCCGGTTTACACTAAGGCTATTTTGTTTACATTAGCATAAATCTGACAATATTTTAAGAACAGCCGATTAAATCTGGTCGGAGTGTAATCTGTTTTCAAGGATTTTTCTTCGTCAGGGCCGTGTTGGGGGTGAGGGTTGAGAGATGGGTGTGTAAATGAAAAAAGAATTCTCTACATTTCCGGGTTTTTTTCGTGATTTACGTATTTTTACATTTACATATTTTTTATGTGATTTACGTTTGAGACTACACCAACCTAACCTAGCTTACCCTACTCTATCCTACCTTAACCTATCCAAAGCTAACTTAACCTACGCTATATTCTATCCTACCATACCCTACCCTACCCAAACCAAACCAAAGCCAACCCAACCCAACCCAACCCAACCCAACCCAACCCAACCCAACCCAACCTAACCTAACCTAACCTAAACATCCACTTCTTATTTATTGTTCTCTCGCCCACACACACACACCTTATACCGCCATCATCACTATCACCACCACTAACATCATCACTTTCACTATCACCATCACTTTCGGTATCACCATAACCATTATACTATCACCACCATCATTGTCACTACCGCCATCACCACATCACACCACCACTGTCACCACCACACCACACCACCACCACACCACCACACACCACACCACACCACCACACCACACCACACCACACCACACCAGCATCACAGGATGATGTCACCACCGAGTGCTCCACCACACCTCCCCTTCAACAGATCACCTCAGCTGATGATTTGGATTACAGAAGCATAAGAGGTGTTCTGGGGAGCGGTGAGTCACTACACACACACACACACACACACACACACACACACACACACACACACACACACACTTACAACTAAGACTTACAGTGTACACATTAAAGGCTGAAATATAACGCAAAAGACTTAAACATAAAATAAAAGACTTAAATATAACATAAACAAAAGCATTAAATAATAAAAGGCTAAAGTGAAGACTCAGCCGCACAAACCAATCATGCCATATCGCGGTGACCATCATGTTGTTCCGTTATATCCTGTTTCGTACGATATTCCCCTTGGATACGGATGAGTGGCCTGAGAGAGAGAGAGAGAGAGAGAGTGAGAAAACGATAACATGGAAATTAATAGAAACGGTTAAAAGGCGTACAGACAATGGTGATAAATGAGAGAAAGTCGAATATGTGAGAAGAAGAATTAGAGTGAGAGAGAGAGAGAAAAAGTTTGTAGGAAAGACAAACATTGATGCATAGAGAAAGAAAGTGAGAGAAAGAGAGGGAGATGGCAGGGAAAGAGTGAAAACAGACACACATAGAGAATGATGATAATTAATAGAGAGTGGGAGAAGAGAGAGAGGAAGAGAGAGAGAGAGAGGGGAAGAATGAAAGAAAGAGAGAGAGAGAGAGAAAGAGAGAGAGAGAGAGGGACGAAGGGAGGGTAGTACCGGACGCTAGGACCGGCTCTGTGGGCTAGGGTCTCGGCCTAGCATTGCGCCTGTCAAGCCAGCCCCGTGAGAATGACTGATGACCTAGACGAACCCCAACACACGCGGCTCTCTCTCTCTTTCTCTCTCTCTCTCTCTATCTCTCTATATTTTGTCACTCTTTCTGCCTACATATTCTCTTTCTCCCTCACCTACCTTAAACCCTATTTCGTTATCATTTTATTATCCAATTTCAATTCCAATTTCATGAATGGGAAAAATGAGGACGAACCTAACCTTGATGACAACCAGAAATTGGTAACTTTATTATTCTCTCTCTCTCTCTCTCTCTCTCTCTCTCTCTCTCTCTCTCCACAATGTATACTGCATACTCCATAATATACTGTATATGTCTGTCTTTCTGTCTGTTTCTCTCTCTAGCCATAACCCAGCCAGCCAGCCAGCCAGCCTTTGTCCCGACACGGCGTGAGGACCCGTAAGAACCAATATAGCCTTCCTACCTTCCTGATTATCGACCGTAAAGGAAGACGCGATTCTCATTCCTCATTTCTTAACTGTCTAACCATGGGAACCTTAGAGCTGTTGATAGCGAGAGATTCAGATGTAAAATCGGCCCTTCACACAACCCCCCGCGCTGCTGGCTCTGGGGCTTTGTAGAGAGAGAGAGAGAGAGAGAGAGCACACGCATACATATATACAGAGAGTAGGAGGGGTGGTAGTGTGTGTGGAGGTGAGGAGGTAATATGAGGACGTTCGTATGTCCGTCCATCGTCACTATTCTTGAGGTGTAATTTACTCGGTTGTGATCACTTGACTCCCCTGAGCAGCTGTACAATGTATCTCATAACCCGACCAGATAGTTAGATAGACAATACACACAGACGGACAACCTTTACAGCTGTGTGTGTACATGTGAGGAGGGTGGAAAGGGGGATTATGTGTGTGTGTGTGTGTGTCAGAGGCAAAGTTTCACACACACACACACACACACACACACACACACACACACACACACACACACACACACACACACACACACACACACACACACACACACACACACACACACACACACTGGAGACTGGTGATTGGTTCAGAATTCACTTAAACTGCTGGGGAACCGTGACGAGTGAAGGCGCATCATTGATTTACTAGGACTAATAGTAGTAGTAGTAGTAGTAGTAGTAGTAGTAGTAGTATGGTTAAACCCGAGCAAGCAAGCAACCAAACGCCGTGACTGTGTTTGTATACGTAACAAACACACAGTCTTTGGTTTTCGGTATAGGAGAAGAGAATTGAAGGAGAAGAGATAAAGATTTTGGGTGTGAATATGAACTGGGATAAAGATCATACTGTTTATACCAACAGATAGAATAGACTTAAATACAACAGTGTATTCTTATGGCCAAAGATTGAGATTATTATTTTTCGTATAAATTAATTGTACTTCAAATATTGCTGAAGATTTAGATATAAAGATTATCAATATGCTTTTATATGTAATTGGTTATTCAAGAAAGGAAGAAAGGTTTCAGTTTGAGATATGTAATTTTTATTTTTTTAGATTAATGAAGACTTGGATGATCTTATGGGTGTTTTGCTATAGGAAAAAACTTTACAATTATTTGTTTCTTGCTAAAGGAAGACAGGAAAATGAAGCATGAGTAGGCAAAACAGTAAAGCATTTATATACTGACTTAGACGTTAAGAAAACTTGAAATCTTATGACAGGATAACCAAAACAATCTTGAATACCGAACTATAAAATAACAGTACAGGGAGAGTTGTATACCTACCACAGTAAGACAGGGGAAATGGACTTCGAGTACCTGTAAGAGTAAAACCCACTCAGGGAGGAGGAGGGTGAAGGAGGTGGTGGGTGGTGGGAGGCAGCGCGCCATCACACCCACAACAGGAGGCTTCATGAGCCATCAATCCATCACCCGGCCGCTTCAAAATAATCCCTTTTGGAGTAGGTCGGAGAACTCGGTAAGATCAGCCCCGCGACAGCCAGCGTAAACACTCTCCCGTGGGGGATATTCGGTCATGACTGAAGGGGTGAGTACGTGCCCTGAACTTTTGAGGAACGCTACCAGCTGGGCCTCCGGGGGGCGATGTGGCGGAGTCTCCTCTCACCTGTACCTGCCGAGGCGTGACTTCTGCCTCGCCTACAGGAAGGGATAATAACTTATTATATCTACTGGAGACTCTTAGGTGTGTGTGTTTGTATGCTCTTGTATCTCTCTATGTCACCTACCCTGTTTTGTCAATACATTAATGTGACCAGCAGTCAGGAGCTTTAAACACCGTGTTCAGCAAACTTTAGTTCCTGCAATAGACAAAACGTAATACAAGTTAAGAAAGACACATTCAACGTAGCCATGTCGTGTTGGATATTGAACAGAATCTAAAAAAATAAATAAAAAATAAATTAAATAGAAATTTCCACCTCTTACCTTGAGCAGTGCAACCCATCCGCACACACCGAGATGCCGAGAGAGATTACAACGAGGAGGGGGGGGGGGAGGCGAGGTATAGGGAGAGGGTCTTGTCCTGTCATTGCTCGACCTGCTGGTGTGAGAGTTGAGATCGCGGCGCCCTTACCTGGCCAGCCTCGTACACTGATCAATAAAGGTGTGTGAGAGGCCCCGGGCAGGTAACATGGTCTTGGTAGAGTGAGTGCATGATAACACACTCTGACCTTACTGTTGCCTGCTTGACTGCCCGATTACCTCACCCTCTTTGACACCTTCTTGACCTGCACCTCTGTCAAGTCTTGGGTCAGATAGTCGCATTAAGATCCTTATAACTTGTCTTCAATGGCGTCAACATTACAATGAGACTCTACCTTAACAAGATGTGTCTCTTCAATTGCAAGTTTCTGAGCAAAAATATTTACCGTATGAAACTTTTCAGAAACCGGGTTCTGGCCTCCCTCTGCTAATCCTCGTCTCCTGCTGGGGTTGGAAGGGATGTGATGAGATAGAAGGATGGAGGAGGTGAGACCAGGAGGGGAGGGATGGGATGGGAAGCAGACAGTCGGGGAGATTTGTAAATGTGTAGGATGGTATTTGTGGGGTACAGTCGGACAGGAGAAAGACTAAGCTGCACGAGAGATCCAAAAGTACCCAACCCTACCCTACCCTATCTTACCCTACCCTACCTTACCTTACCCTACCTTACCTTACCCTACCCTACCCGACCCTACCTTACCTTACCTTACCCTACCCTACCCTACCTTACCTTACCTTACCTTACCCTACCCTACCCTACCCTACCCTACCCTACCCTACCCTACCCTACCCTACCTTACCCTACCCTAACCGATCGCGATTATCTAATTCGTTGTAACATATAGTAGAGAGTACATTTGGCTACAGTTATTCAGGAGTTGTAAACTATGAAAAGGTTACAATGACGGAGCTCACAGTATATACACTATTCCCGGGTGGCTCTGAGGGACCTATAGAACAACATGGTTACACACACTACTGCCTCCTTAACCTCATCTCTTTCTCCTCCTTATCTTACTTTTAATACACTTTCTTTCTATCTCCCCTCTTCTATCCCGCACAGCATAAGCTACAAGTAGAAAGATGTATCGAGGTTCTTAAGACAAATAAACTAACACGAGGAACACAGTCGTCTGAATCGCTGTATTGATCATGAGACATAAACTGACATTCCTTGTACCTTCTGTTCTCTGTACTTTGAACCTAACAAGTGGAATATCGTCTACCTTCGTCGCTTCCTCCTTCCGGCCATCTCTACCTGATTGTCTTAAGGAGGTCCTCGGCTCGCTGCTCTAGACCTGCTTGGATGATGGAGAAGGAGACGGAGGTGGAGGATGGGGGGGGGGCACCTCAGCCTGGCCATGGCAAGGCTCTCCTGAGAGTGGATGCACCATTAATCAAGGAGCCAGTGGTCAATCAATTAGCGCTCAATCCAAGTCGCTTAGGGCCCCAATAAAATGTAATTGGGCAATAAACGGGCCTCCTAAATCACCAATGAACGGGTCGTTTTGGCACAGAAGAGACGGACATAAGAGGAGGAGGAGGGAGGAAGGTGAGGAATGTGAGCGATGCTGTTGCTTTCAAGAAAAATGTGATATTTTTCCCGTGTTTGATGGGTTGCAGGACTGTTTTGTTTGCTCATTTAGGCGTTAAAAAGTTGAGGGTTTTTTATCGTCTTCTCAATAAGGGGAGAGAAAAATGTTCCTCAGTGTAAGGGGGTAAAGAGGTGTTAATGGTAGAGGAGGGGAGAAGAGCGTGTTTACACTAGTGGTCCCTCACCGCCCAGACACCGACGTAATCACAAGCAAACTTCATATCAAAGCCTTAACGAGGTGGCGCCTGGCCGAGCTCTCAGGCGCAAGCTAGTGTGATGAGCAAGTTGAAATATGTAACACCAACAACACACACACACACACACACTGAGCTTCTGCAACTTCATTTTTTTTTATGTTTTTTACACACTTGAATTAAATATTTCATCCTAAGTATATACATTGACTTCACCATATATCGTGAAATGTTTAATACCGGTGAGAATAACGATAAATACTGTTAAAATAATTCCTAAATAACCATACGTAAATGTTTGTCCTCTTCAGAATAACCTAATAACTCTCATCTAGCATTCATTACGAGACACTGATCAACACTAACGTAATTATAACCGCCCGGAATATCTCAATGAGAGCTTAATATCTTACGGGAGTCATTAAGGCTAAAAATACCCTCAAATAAGATGCATTTAAGGGAGATTCTCGCCTTTAGTGGGGCTTCGCGTGAGAGTAGAGGCATTTATGGCACTGTTATCACCTCGGCATAATAAAAGTCGTGGAAAGCGAGAAACATAATTTACTGCGGCCAGAACAGCCGATAATCTCGTGGGATACCAAAGTGAACATTTCCCAACCAGAGCGAAGCAAATTTCTCGTTTTTATCATCTTTTATGATGAAGAGTGTCTATTGACGGCTGAGGGGAGCTGCTGCTGCTGCTGCTGTTTAAGAGGTACTGTGGTGTTGGTGGTGGCTGTGGTGGTGGTAGTTGTGGTGGTGGTGGTGGTGGTTATGGAAGGGGTGGTGTTTGTGGTGTCTTAATGATGGTAGTGGCTGTGGTGGTTGTGGAAGGGGTGATGGTTGTGGTGTCTTAATGATGGTGGTGGCTGTGGTGGTTGTGGAAGGGGTGATGGTTGTGGTGTCTTAATGATGGTAGTGGCTGTGGTGGTTGTGGAAGGGGTGATGGTTGTGGTGTCTTAATGATGAGTAGTTGATGGTGGTGGTGGTGGTGGTTATGGAAGGGGTGGTGTTTGTGGTGTCTTAATGATGGTAGTGGCTGTGGTGGTTGTGGAAGGGGTGATGGTTGTGGTGTCTTAATGATGGTGGTGGCTGTGGTGGTTGTGGAAGGGGTGATGGTTGTGGTGTCTTAATGATGGTAGTGGCTGTGGTGGTTGTGGAAGGGGTGATGGTTGTGGTGTCTTAATGATGAGTAGTGGCTGTGGTGGTTGTGATATTTTTAAGGTGGTAGTAATATTGGTGGTTGTGGTGTCTACAGTATAGTGTTTTAAGGGTACTGATAGTGGAGGTGATTGTGGTAGTATTTTTAGTACTATGGCAGTGTTTGTGATGCTGCTATTAGGTAATACAGTTAGTTAATATTTTTTTCAGGTGAGATAAAGAATTTCATAAACTCTTAAATACTCTTGAAATTTCTTGATTACATATGGGAAAGTTGTTGACAGCTAAAAGTCTTAGAAAATATTTAGAAAGTTAGAAAGAAAGTAAGTGGTAAGTGACACATGACTTGGTAAGTGAAAGCAGAAAGTATTAAGCTAACTCTTATTGCTGTACCTTATACGGGATAAGTACACACATGTATAATATAAGTGTGTACATGTTTCTGACTAATTGTATACATAACTGGTTGAATACACGGAAGAGGTGCACACGTTGGGTTACTAGTCGTTTGGGAGTGAGAAGAAGGGAATACTGTACACGGGAGGAGGGAAAAACGTACACGGAAAGAAAGAAAAACTCGCATAAGAGAAGATAATTATATACACGGGAGGTAACGACACACACGGGAGGACAGAAAAAACGTAATGGAACGGACATACGGACAGTCAACGATTCTCACTTAAGGAAAACCTCACACGGGAGGGTACAAATACGTACACGGAAGAAGCGGAAGGTGCACACGGGAGGTAAAAGGAATCCACACGGCCGCTGACTCACTTAAACAAACACTCAGACCCAGATACACCCGGACGGATAAACAGTCATGAGTGTGTGTGTACTTACGTGTGCGTCCATGTGTACTTGATTTGTGCATGTGTACAGAGACGGGCAATGAATGTGTGTGTGTGTGTGTGTGTGTGTTGTAGGTAGTATTATGGACTAATGAAGGTGTTGCGTGGTGGAGGTGTGTGGGAGAGGTGTTGTGTGGTGGAAGTGTTGTGTAGTGGAGGTGTTGTGTTGGGGTGTTGTTGTGCGGTGGAGGTGTTGTGTTGGGGTGTTGTTGTGTGGTGGAGGTGTTGTGTAGAGGAGGTGTTGTGTGGTGGAAGTGTTGTGTAGTGGAGGTGTTGTGTTGGGGTGTTGTTGTGTGGTGGAGGTGTTGTGTGGTGGAGGTGTTGTGTGGTGGAAGTGTTGTGTAGTGGAGGTGTTGTGTTGGGGTTTTGTTGTGTGGTGGTGTTGTGTGGTGGAGGTGCTGTGTGGTGGAGGTGTTGTGTTGGGGTGTTGTTGTGTGGTGGAGGTGTTATGTGTTGTTGTGTTGGGGTGTTGTTGTGTGGTGGAGGTGTTGTGTAGTGGAGGTGATGTGTTGGGGTGCTGTGTGGTGGAGGTGTTGTGTAGTGGAGGTGTTGTGTTGGGGTGTTGTTGTGTGGTGGAGGTGTTGTGTAGTGGAGGTGTTGTGTTGGGGTGTTGTTGTGTGGTGGAGGTGTTGTGTGAGAGAGGTGTTGTGTGGTGGAGGTGCTGTGTGGTGTAGGTTAGGTTAGGTTAGGTTAGGGTAATCTTCAGGTGACACCATCACAGTGGTACGTAAAAAAAAATATTCACTCACACAGGTAACTAATAAAGTGTTTATCCAGGTGATAAAGGCTTTACTGTATATATATTTGCTTAGATGAGAATTATTTTCTACCTTTATATAATTTTCTTGTGGGACTTCTAAAAAAATATTTCCGTGCATGATCTCAGAGCACTGTACCAGGACTAGTTACCCTATACGGTAGAGCTAGTATTAGTAGTAGTAGCAGTAGTAGTAGTAGCAGTAGTAATTTTAAATATATCACAATCACGCAACAAATTATATTCTCATAGTATTTTTTTCAGTCATTTACATATTTAATTTCTCTCTCGATCAACATTTCTATTTCTTATCCATTTTTTTTACCAAGTTTTCAATTATCACACCGGTAATTATGCCTCAGAATCTTCATTAATTTACTAATCAGTCATGTTATTCTCACAGATGACATGATTATTATTATATTCCGTACATAATGAACGTGTTCAGAGTATAATAATGATGCTATGTGATAGACAGGATATGTATTATTGTGTAGTATTACATATATGTCGTAACCACTAATTTATTAAGTATGTGGTTTAATTACATAATGAAAAGCAGTAATATTATCAGATAGGTTTCTTTTATTTGGGGTGCTTCAGCTGTCAGGGTTATGAAGCACTCTTTACTATATTCTAGTTCAAGTGCTTCAGCTGCTAGAGCCAATAAGCACTGATCGCTCTACAATAATTCTTACACTTCAAACTTTTCAACGTTCTAAATAACATATCGATCTAAGAACAGTAGTATTATCATATAGAGATATTATTACTGTTTAATTCGGTATTGCAATAAGATCATCGTTGTTATTTGCTACTAGTCATCCTCTTGACTTATATACGTATATCATTTCCATTGTTACTAACGACTTGATCAGGCTCTCACTCGGCTCAGACATGTTACTTAGGTTGTTATTGTTCACTCTGTATCTGGATTTCGTAACTAAATAAACTGTTTTATTATCAACGTAAATCTCGTGTGGCCAGAGTGACATCTTAAAAGGTCATATCACCAGCTCGGAGGTGACAGAGTCGTATACTGTTTATGTAGCTTTAATTTGTATAGATGATGTTTTTAGTTGTGTTTATGGTGTAAAAATTTAAGGGCTAGGATCGATATGTTCCCAACACACTTGAATGGAAGGATATACTGTGTGAAGATAATAATAATGATAATAGTAAATATAATTCATTAGAAATTATATTATTATTTGAAATTGTCAAAATAGCCTGAACAGAAATGGAAATAATAATAATAATAATGATAAATAATAATAATAATAAAAAATAATAATAAATTTTACAAACAGTATACAATATAGTGCATAAAACATTAGTACATTAAAAGTTACTTACTCATAGTGTAGTTGTTATAAGATATAGGCAATAGACAGTATATAAAGGTTAAGATGTATGAGGAAGTTAACGCCAGCAGCCCGCCACCTCAGTGAGACTCTCCATAGTTAAAAATGCTCTCAAGTCTCCTGGGGGAAGGAGTAAGGGAGGGAGGGGAGGGGGGACGGATGGAGGGAGGGCGGGACGGTTGGGTGCAGAAGAAAATCTACGGGTTGAACACGTCTCGTTCTGACACTCGCTTGGTCAATGCCTCCAACCCACATATACATTCACACACATATATACGTACATACAAGCACAGATATGCATATACATATACGTACTCTCATACATACACACGTACACAGAGGCCACCACCACCAGCAGGAGCGGCTGCCCGCCTGGCCGAGCCAACGTCCCGCGCGGGTCTCAAATGGCCGCTGCTCGGGAAGATTTATTACTCTTGCCTGTGAGTAAATGAGCTAAAACTCGAGCGCTCATCCAGCCGACCAGTATGTAGCTAGCAGGGTGACCAGCAGGACCCGGGGGTGGCGGCGGCACCTACACTCACCTCCTCCTCACACACACCTCCTGCTGGACTTTATTATTTTTATGGCTTGACATTAATGGGTGATTGGGAGTGACTTCCGATGAAAAGTATTTTTGGAGATAGTCAGAAGCTTCCCAGGATGTGTAACACGAGTGGACGGCTGACAATGGAAGCTGGAGTTTCGAAAAGGTCGCGTCTACACTTATCGAGGAGGTGGAAAATCCTGCAGAATTGACGTAGAACTCATAAAGCGGTGATATCAATCTTGTATCATCGCGCGGCCATATTGTGCGGCCGATGCGCGCTAGATCGCCGCGACGGCCGCTTGTGGGGCCGCGAGAAGATGGCCGGCCAGTGTTCTCCGTCAGATTAAACCCTTCACCGCTGTCATCTACTACAAGAAGCCGTCCCTGGAGAACTACTGCTACACGAGCCCAGTTCAGGAGGTCCACGACACTTGTTGATGTTGTGTTGGGTGTACCGACTCAAGATGACCACCCACAATTCTGCCGCGTTTCCCGAAAATCATCGCCTGGTCCACACACCGCAACAAACATGCTGTATTTACACCTTTAATTCAAATTTCTACCCTCGGTGTCCCAAGATTATAAGGATCTCCAGTGTATGAAGTATTTAATAATCATAGTAAAAGTGAAATAAAAGTAAAAGAACGTAGAGAAAATAGAAGGATAAGTTAGCGGTGGTTGGTGGCCGCGGGCTGGTGGTGGTGGTGTAGTGATGGACCCTCGCCGCTCACCCCGCCCGCCGCTGCCTCGTAAACCACTCCGCTCTAGCCCAGAAACACGGCCATAAAATTCTCTTGATTATTTTTATCTCGGTAGCAACTTCCTTCTTTATTTATCTATTTACCGGGTTGGTGTGTGAGTGTAGTGCATCAGTGATGGTGGTGTGGGAGGCGGTGAGGTGATGACAGCCCCATGATCGACACCACAAGACGGGCGAGTGCAGGACAACTACTCTTAGATTGGTTTATGGAGGTGTTTTATTGCCGGGCTCCGTGTGTCGCCTCAGTTTTACGACGGGTTTATTTTACCGCTCTCTTTGTCTTATAAATTGTCGGAGTTGGTTAAACAAGATTTATTGAGAGTATTTTAAATTATGAGCGTATTAACAGCGCCAGTCTCCACCAATTAACACACTGCCGCTGTGATAAACACCTTGTCAAGTGGAAGGTAACAGACCACCGCGGCGCCGCCTCTTACTTAACCTCTAACACTAAAATAATATAACTTTAATAATTTCATCATCTTTGCGATATATAAAAAAATATACCAGAATTATATATGTATCCCAATATAGGTGATAATAACTAAGAAAACTTAAAACTTATAAATAATTGTTTATTTTCCTCACCTCAAGGGAAGCTGTGAGACTAACATTTCAGTCCAGAAATACATAAACCAGTGGATGTGAAAATGATGTCTGAGGTATAAGAAAAAAATACCTGAAGTTGTTTACACTTGCATGCAGTGTGGCCAGAATATATACTTCTTTTGTAAATTACAATTGGTGAGAACTATAAAGTGCAATGTATGTGAGTGAGATGTGTCTATCCTATTTTTATGGCTTCACGCCTCACCACATTTTATTTTATGTAATATTTCTTTGATCGGTGTCAGTATGTAAATATTACAGTATGTTTTATTTTATATATAAAATAAAAAAAGAAATATGTAACACATTTAATAAATATATATAACTCACATCTGTTTAAATTACATCCACTTAAAAAAATTTCTAGAGTGCTATAATATTTTTTTGGGGTGCGGATGAAATCTTATAACTTTCGGTGAAAAAAGAATGTGGATGACAATATCTTGAAATCCCGAGAAGGTTGTGCATCCATAAGATTTTATAGTTTCCCCGACAAAAACTAAATTACAGAAAGCGGGAAGCTGAGATGGGGGGGTGAAGGTGGAGGGCCGGGGGAAGAGGGGTAATTGTGGGAGGAGCTTCGTGATGACGTTGGCAGGGGGGAGGAGCTTACACTTGAATCATCTGTAAATACTTGTGTATATGATTCAGTATTTACACATTTTATTAGAGACAGTCAAATACTTTATATATATATTAAATATGTTAAATACATACATTAACTACTCCCCATCTCGATTTTCCTCGCATAAAAATAACAATATATGATTATTCTTGCAAGCGATGGCAATATTAGTGGTGAGCTGACCCCGCATGACCGCTCAGATGAACTTCACACGTGAGTGAGGAATGTTTCGGGAGCTTTAGAGGCCAGCCTGTTGTCCAGGTCACAAAAACCTGTCACCCAATACCACTACATACCCACCACACTCCCTGGCGTAAATTAGGCCAATATTATGCTCACTGGCAACTGCTCATCACCATAGCAACGATAGACGCTGAAATAGAAACCTTGATTTTGATGAGATAGTTTCCGCGATCATAATAAAACGGGATGATGGTCCTGATAAGAAAATTTCACACATGGGTGGGAAACGTGGGCTGTGGGTCATCTCCTGCACGCCTCCCCCCCCCCCACCACACATACAACTACCCCCTCCCTCACCTCCCTGGGGATGGGGGAGAAGGGTAAGGATGGGAGGGTTTGTGAGTTTGTATAATTACCGAAGCAGAAAATTGTATGTGCGGTTATGTTTGTGATTGTGTGTGTGTGTGTGTGTGTAATTATTAATATACTAATTATCCATTATCCATTATATATATATATATAGATATATATATATATATATATATATATATATATATATATATATATATATATATATATATTATATATATATATATGCATCAATAAATCTCGAAAAAGATTTATTGTCTTGAAAAAGACGAAAGCTAAGGTACCGTTGTTTCCATTTTCCCGTGTGATTTATCAAGATATATATATATATATATATATATATATATATATATATATATATATATATATATATATATTACTTACAAAGAATTTACACATTAAGACGAACCTACTGTGGTAAAATAAAAATAAATATATATAGTAAAAAAAAATTCTTAGTAAATAATAACAGGTATTGAAATAAGTTAAATGATACATACCGTATAATTTAGACAGGTAAACGGTGTAGATAACGAACACAATGTTATCGTATTTAAAGGAAACCATTTACCTCCGATATGAATAATTGAGATACGTCTATATTAAGGGTTCTTTTCAGGTGTATTCATATTATGATTTAAGATAGAGGAATTTTGTTTTTAAATTTATATCTGACATGATTAAAATGTTTTTAATTCAGTATATTGAAGTTAAATTTATTAAGTATATTCACGTGTGTGTGTGTGGTGGGAGGGGGGGGAGACATTATTAGCAACAAGGTGTTAACTCTCCAGGTGTCTCCCGGCCTCTCTCTCTCTGCACCAGTACATCTATGCCTACCTCACCACTTCACCATTCATTTCTCCCTCTCCCTCATCATCACCTATCCCTCTCCTTCGCCACCTCTCCCTCTCTTACCACCTCTACCTCTCCCGCACCATCTCTCTCCCTCCTTCACCATCTTTCTCCCTCCTTCACCATCTCTCTCCCTCCCTCCCCCCTGTCCCCATCCCTCTCCTTCGCCACCTCTCCCTCTCTTACCACCTCTACCTCTCCCGCACCATCTCTCTCCCTCCTTCACCATCTTTCTCCCTCCTTCACCATCTCTCTCCCTCCTTTACCTCTCTCTCCCCCATCACCTCCCTCTCCCCCATCACCTCCCTCTCCTTCGCCATCTCTCCCTAAATTAAATACACAAATATTAATGACTAAATGATCACTAGATAAAGACTTAAGAATAATAACCCGAAAATAGGAACCCTCACGGTATATGTGGGGGTTAGGTTAGGTTTGGTTACATTATTTTTCTTCATCTATCAAAGCAATTCTAACTGAACAAATACAAAAACAATAAAGAGAAAACTACCATTCTCAAGTTATGTATGTAGTACGTATGTAATGTAATGTAATGTAATGTATGAGTGTATGTGGAGACCTGTGGTGTAATGATCAGCGTCCTCGCCTCGCAAGCGATCGGACCCGAGTTTGATCCTCTGGCAGGGTGATACTACGGCAAGTTGCTTTACGCCTTTTGCCTCTGTCTACCCAGCAGTAAGTGGGGACCTGGATGTTAATCGATTTGCGGATCGTATTCCGGGGTAATGGTTAGCCAGTGCAGTTGGCGAGTTGTCCGGTCATCCTCGATTTCGAGGGGCTTCCATTATGTATGTATGTATAATCGTCGATACCTCTATTTGTACATTCGTATACCATTTAATTGTACCATTATCTATTTGTGTGAGTATTTTCCCTTATAGTTGTATGTGTAGCTGTACCTATACTTGTACCTGCATTTAAGCTTCACGGATCATTGGTAATTGTGCCTAAGGCTAATCTCTCACCCGCCTAATCATATCAGCTTAACGGTAAAGATTATCCCCTGAGGGAGCTAATCAAAACATATTAATCATTAGAACTAAGTATTGGAGACCACCTCATCAAGCACCGACCATAACTCCTGAATTATGTAATTACAACACCTGAACTATTTTATAACATCTGAACTATTTAATTGTAACGCCACAAGAACATAAACAAATCCCTTTATGACGTCATTAAGTCTTAAGCCTAAACATTCTAATAATTTAGATGACCTGTCGTTTTGGCGCCACACACCATAATTGGCCAATCATATGCACCTGGATGAGACAGATTATATATCAGACAAGCACTTAATCATGTAGTCTTCACGTTCTAATCACTGAGACCTGAATGCCATACCTAAGGGACCTAATCTGGTCTCCTGAAAATTGCAGACAACACCCCAGGGACTCACGCCGCCCTTTATGGTCAACAAATATTACTGAAATCAACCATAAACCTGTTGAGGTATTGCAGAGAACACCTGAACAAGGTTTGAACACAAGAACCCTTGGGCAAGGTTTGAACACAAGAACCCTTGAACAAATTACAGACATTAAAACCGCTGAACCGAGCAATGTACAAACCCCAGAACCTCTTGAACAAGGCACAAACCCTAGACGTTCCCCTGGATGCCAGAGTCACGTCGTTCAGGCGGCCGAGTCCCCTGTCCCCAGGCGAGGTCCACTCCCACTAAGAGCCTGGGTGTACTCCCGCGGGAGGCTCGGCTGGGGGCGATCATGACGCCTAATTGTCCCTTTAGAAGCTCCTGGAGGGGCGCGCCATTGATCTGCCGACACTTGCATTGTCCTGCTTAGACAAGTTCCTCCGAATCTCGAGCGTTGATCTAGGGAGGTGTTCTGAAACAGCTGGACATTGAAAGAGGGAGGGGGAGGTACTCAGTGTGTGTTTAGCGACGAAGATGATGGGAGAGAGAGATTAAAGAGAGTTATAGCGGGTATCAATGGGTATGGTCGTTTTCTAAGGTGGTATCAGGTGGGCATGATTCGGTGGGCAAGGATGGTGGGCTGGGACTGTGGGCGGGGAGGTTTGGGATATTAAGCGCATGTAGCAAGTGGTGGGCGCTGCTCTCACCCACCCTCTAATTTGTGCTCGCCCCGCCCACTCAACTCCTCTCTTGTGATCCGCCGACACCACGTCCCTCCTTGTCCCATCAGGCCTTTATGGTAGCGTTTCACAGCTCCTCATTGTCATACATTTATCTTCTATTAACACCAACAAGACTCCTGGCATCGGGCCCTGTACTGCACACACCCCGTTCAGATCATATGCATGTGTCACTGCCCTCAAATATTGGTCAAGTTAGGTCAGGTTAGAATTAAAGTGCTTAATCATCAGGTGAAATAAATTGGAGGTGCTACTCCTTTTCAATTACACTGTTAAGATTGAAAGTATTTTCTAGATGCATGCACATTTTTGCACGTTCTGACCTAAAAGCTTACAAGGACGACGTAAATCTGTTGGAAGTGTGTAGACTTTATTGAATTGATTCCCTGCTAAACTACATGAGGGAAGAGCACTTGAAGGAGAGGTAGAGTCATCAGTTTTCCTGTAAGTAAACGTACAAGCTCTTGAAAGGAAATTAGAATGTCCAAGAATGTGAACACAGTATTTCGTCTGAGGTGCTGTAGGTGTGTCGAGGGGGTGATGGAGGGGGGGCAGATTGGGAGGGAGATGGAGGATATTCTCATCACGACAAGGTCAACATTGAAGCTTTAAATGAACTTCGAAGTGACCGCCACCAGAGTGTGTCCCGCCCCTATGACCCAGCCTACCCTGACCCCATCCAGGTAACCTTCTCAGGTGGTTAATGACCTCGACCTCAGAAGAATTCTGCACCGGGTCAAGGGTCAGGATTTTTCTGTGACACGACGCCGAGACGGAAGCCAAGGGTGGTGGTATATCCTCTGGAGACGAGTTATGGGGCGTGACATCTTGCTTACCTGAACTGGTGCAAACCCACCAAACACAGTACAGGTGTAAATTTAAGGGAACTTGCAGTATTGGGATTACCTGAAAATTAGGCACTCCAGCTTATTTCACCTGAAGATTAGCCATCCCTAACGATACCTAGGGTGTTAAATTAAGTTGGGTTAGGTTACAGTACTCTATATTAGGTTAGGTTAGGTGAGACTGGGTTAGATTGAGTCAGTTTAGATTAGAGTAAGTTAGGTTAGATTATGTTAGTTAAGGTTAGGTTACAGTAGGTTAGTTTAGATTAGGTTTTATGTATGCGTATGAGTTTGTATGGATTTTAACTGTTATTTTTTTGACAAATGCTATTGTACTTTTACATACTTCGTATTGTGACTTCCTTCTGTCAATAGCCTAACTAACTATGTGTTTGTACATGTGGTTTAGGTCCCCACATTATATCAACGGGAGGCTCTGACACATTACTTATAGGCTTATGGTCGTGGACACAGCTGAGTGACATGCAATAGACCCACGCCACTGACTGAGATAATTTTGGTGGCATGTTCGGGGTCTATTTGGCCGGTGTGAGGGAGGGGGGACTGATGTAGAGCCGGACAAGTTGAGAGGACATAGGCCTGCTGTTACGTGCATAGGATGTATTTTTACCCTGGACTGGTGGAAGGCAGAGGGGAGAATATGGATTTAAAAAGGAGTTTGAACCTATTCTTTATATATGATGTGTATGTAGTTGGTTGTACACACACACACACACACACACACACACACACACACACGAGGCAAGACGTACAACTCATAAAACTAAAACATCACGAAAAATCTCATTCTTACACCAAATTTCTTACGTTTATCTCCAATAACTGTCCACCCCCACAACCCATCCCAACCCACCCTCCACTCCCTACCACCCTCCTAACACGCTCCCCAACTATCCTTTACTTCACGTCCACCCCCTGCTGTTGATTCCTTAACATATCCCCATCCACTATCCCTATCACCTTTATACTCCCCCAGACTAAACGTTCTTCTTCTTGTTCTTCTTCTTGTTCTTCTTCTTGTTCTTCTTCTTCCTCGGCTTCTCCCTCCTATCCTACGGCTTACGGGTACCACCTCCTCTTTTCTTTCCCCTTCTACCTCCTCCTCCTACCACCGCTGCTGGCTCTAGGCTCCTCGCTGGTTAAAACGACCATAAGTACAGGCAATATTACGTAGACCTGAAGAAGGCGTGATGGAAAGGCGTGATACACCCGGACATACATCTCGCCTCAACACCAGGCTAACAATACGATGAAGAATCAAGAGATGAAAATATCTCCAACAGCGGCCCTGCGTCTCCCCGCCTTGAGGAAACGTGGTTAGTGTGGTCATCCCTCCCGCTGCACCACGTTTTCTGATGTGCCTTATCCTCCTCTTCTTCCTCTTACTTCTCATCTTCTTGTTATTCTTCTTCTTCCTCTTATTCCCTACCTCTTCTTTTTCTCACTCCTGTTGCTCTTTTATCATTTTCTTGGTAATTCAGTGTAGTTCATTCTATTTCTCCTCTTATTTTTCCTCTTACTAGTTCTCATTTGCTTCTTTCTTTCTTCTTCTTCTTCCTTAACCCTCTCATCATTTTCCCCCCTCTCCTTCCTATTCCCCCCCCCCTCCTCTCCTCTTCCTCATCATCCATCTCCTCCTCTCCCCCATCCTTTTTCTTCTCACCCTCCTCCTCCTCCTCCCAACCCCAGGATGTATTACTCGGGTGATGGAAGTTGACAAAGTTTCCGAAATCATCTTGGGGTGAATAATTCTCCTATATCTTCCACAACGACAAACAGAAACGAAGAAATAATATAACTTATCTATTCATGTATTGTTAAGAATGGATTTAGTTTCCTTATAACTGTGTATAAAAGAGACTCGATCGTATCTTAGTATTTACATTTAGAAACATTGGGAGAGTCTTATTGCACAAATTTATTATCTTAGGGAGTCTTATTACATAAATTTGATATCTTAAGGGAAAGTACATACGCCATTTATGTATATTTTTTTTCTGTTAGTTACTGTATATGAGAAAGTTTCTACGCTGTCTTTCAATCGACTCAAGAGTTTTCCAATCTTCTTGGGAGAGTTGTCTAAGATGCTGTCATGTGGATTGGCTGGTAAGATTTTCTAGTGAGTTAAGGATGATACTTAAGGTTCCATTCTCTGTTTGTGTTACCTGTAATTAAGAAGAGTTCACTGGGTTAAATTCACGATTTGTTGATAAAAGAATTGTTAGATTTGCTAATTATAAAAAAAAATCGTTTATTCGCGAGTTATTAATAAAAAATTAATTATCGATTTCCCTTTTACTTAATTATTATATTTCTTACTCAAATTTGCAAAACACACAAAGAAAATTTAACTCATTCTACGTCATCATAATTCATTCATATATTGTCTTCAGGTTTCAAGTTTCTGATGCTTAAAAGTTTATGGTCTGAAGAAAAAAATACCAGGCTCACCAAACTAGCAAATTGCTCCTCCTTGACTTAGTTTTATTGACCTCTTTGGATGGCACCTCCAACCTCCGTCCCCAGTGCCAGAACAGTGCCTCGGGACCCATCCAACAAACGAGTCCATCTTTTCCACCGAGGGCCAGAGAACTGTTGACCTAGCATTTAATACACCAGTGCCATTCATTCTACCTGACCCCTACCTCCCTTAGCCTCCTACCCGCCCCTTCATTCTCCTACCCCCCCCTTTCACCTTCCTACCCATCCCTTCACCCCCTATCCACCCCTTCACCCCCTTATCCACCCCTTCACCCTCCTACCCGCCCCTTCACCCTCCTACCCGCCCCCTCACCCTATAAAAGGCTAAGAGATGTGGCACACCTTTGGATTTTATCATTTATTATATTACAGTGAGTGTAATGTATTATTTAACCTAGGATCGGCTTTTCGTGGCAATTATTAAACTTATACAAATACTTTACGGAAAGCTTCGAGTGTAGTAAAGTATCAGTCTTTGGGTTTTATCATATTTGAAGAATAGAAAGTAAGTGTATAAATGGGCTTAGCATTTCGTCACGGGTGTAAACATCTGAGATTTGGGAGAACTTTTGGGCTTAACTGAGTCCGTTTGAAGATGTTTATATCATGTTATTTTATGAAATACAAATATTGTCTGAAACTTTAAAACAAAAAATATCGACTAATGATTCTCCCCTGGTTAGGTTAGGTTACGTTAGTTTATAGGTTAGGCTGAGTTAAATTAGGTTTCAGTTAGGTTAGGTTAGATTAACTTTTATGCTCTTTTTTTTATTCTTAAGGAGAAATAAACTGGAGTGGTTAATATTCAGGTGATCTTTTTTCCCTCTGACTGATACATACACCAAGAAAGACAGCCACAGAATCTGACCCTCACAGTACCTATGATAAACTTACTCAGCAGCGCCCGGCCTCAGTGACACGACAGATCTAAATCATTCCCTCAGATTGGATGGCCGTCAGGGGCTACCACAATGCCTATTAACGGTGAACACGAAAGGGGGAATTAACCCACAGTTGCATACATGATATATGTATTCGTGACTGACGGCTGACGTACAGCAGGCAGAGTGAGGGAAGGTGATTGTTTCTAAAGAGGGATTTTTTGTGTGTCGGTCAAGAGGACGCGGGATGATTTTTGCTTTCCTGGTGTTTTTTTTTATAAGCGTGTAGGAGAAATAGTGTTTTTTGTGTTTTTTGTATGACTATTGAAAAGACAATGTTTTTGTGTGTGTGTCTATGATAATGTGGATAAATCTAGTTTTTTTTGGTGTTTTTGTATTATATTGGAATGATAGATACGTGTTTTTTCTTAAATATTTGCGAAGGTATAGTTTTATTGCGTGTTTTGTTGTTGTAATAATATACGGAAGAGTTGATAAGTAACTTAATTGCTTGTTTTTGTTTTTCAGAATAAGGAGGAGTAAAATACTTATTATTAGTGTCTTTTATAAAATAATATTGGGATGAAAAAATATGAAGCTATAGGAGGTATATTAAGTGTCTTGCATTAATGATTTGGTTCGTTTGAAAAATATTAAGAAGCGGTGTTGTGGTTGCATTTATATATTTATTTGTAACGTTTACAGATATAAGGATTAATGCCCCAAACTGTTCTAAGCAGATCACACAGTCACGCCTTTTAACAGTGAAGGAAACAAATGTGTCTGAGCTCTAACAAATGTGATGTTGGTGATGATTTTCTTCCTTAAGTTTTTACAACGTTTATATATTGACGGAGATGTTGGGTTCCCTTTGGGTTTTCCTACTTATTCTTGTATTACTCTTTCTTCTATCATTTTCTCTCCTTCTTTCCCTCTTTCCCCCTTCTCCACGACCGCCTAGGTGGTGTTAGTTGCACCTGTCGCCACCAGAGCAGTGGGTCGTCTGGCCACGTCGTGTCAAGGCACTCTGGTCTGACACTTAACTCTTTCATCTCTGGGTAAACCCTGACACAGTGGTAAATATAGACGCTGCTCCTCCTCCCCAAAGTAGGCAAATTGCGCAGAATTATTAAAGTAGTTCCATTTATAAACTAAAATTTAAAAAAAAAATTAAATACTTTCCATCGTCATACTTTACCCAGGAACCTCAAAAAATTGGGTTAGGTAAATATTGTTGATACTTGGTCCTGATCTTGTATTTTCCGTTAGATGATGGATTCATATCGGATTCCTCGACTGACGAACGCAGTTGTCTTATTTTTCTTTGTACGCTTATGGTATAACATGTCTACACTTCAGATACAAGTTCCAACACTTACGCTTTAATAGAGGCTGAGGTCAAGTAATTTACGTAATTACATCAACATTATCTTTTTAATGTAAATTAAATAACTATTCCAATTTAAATCAGGAAAAAAAGAGTATTCAAATTTCAATCATGGATCAAAATCACTTAATTTCAAACATATTAACTGATAGACGATGCCGAAGCTCTGGAATATCAGCACAGAAAAAGTATAGGTCTTGAGTCATTATTAATGTCATATATTTACAACTGTCAACAAAATAGCGAAAAACAAACAAACTGTTCTGACTCAAAAACTTCATATGTGAGAACTCCATCAGCGCTTGACGTCAGAATCACTGTAGTGTGGACGTGTTTGAGGTTTCTGCCCTAAATAGTTTATCATCATCACCATCCAAGAAACTGGTTCACAAACAGGGTGGTCGATGAGTGGAACAAGCTTAGCAACTTTGTAGTAAGTGCTGGGACGCTGGAAAGTTTTAAAAGGAGGCTAAATAGATTCATGGATGATAGAGGGTGGTTGTAACTCCCAACAGGAGCTGCCATGCGCAGGCCAACCGGCCTATTGCAGACTCTTTATTGTCTTATGTTCTTATATAGAATTACCCAAATTAACATTATTATTTTGTCATTATAGCATATTCTTGCTATAAAACTTTCACCTAGACATCAAAGTATTAAATTTCAAATTCATTTAGGAAGAAAATACACGAGGGAAAAAAATTCAAATTGTTCAGGAGTCTCCCCTAGAGGTACGCCACTTATCTCCCCACCTAACCTAACCTAACCAGACGTATCCATCTCCAACACGAAGCATAAACAGCTACTCTCTACCGTACTTTAGAATTTGGCACACCAAAGCTGGTAAGTGGGTGAGGGGAATTGGGAGGGAAGAGGGAGTTGAAGGGAAAGAAAAGGGAGGGATAGAGGGAGGGAGACGGAGAAAGCGAGAGATAAAAAAAAGAGACAGAGACAGATTGAGCCAAGGAGACAGAGAGCGAAAAAGAGACACACAGAAGGACAGAAGCAGAGAGAGACAGAGAATGATGAAAGGAGACAGACAAAGAAAGAGATAACAATGAAGATAAAGAAAGAGGGAGAGAGAGACACATACAGAGAATGATAAACAGACAGAAAATGAAAAGTGAAAAAGATAAAAAGTTAAGCGAATTTTATTTAATGAAAACTAAGATTGAGAGAGGAAAAACAAAGCAATGAAAGTGAAAGGAAGAACCAAATATGAAAGACGAAGAGAAAAAAAGAGAGAATAAATGAGAAATAAAGAGTCAAAGACCAAGCACCGCACCAGCCAAACTAACAAGTGAGCCGCGCGCACCCAAAACTTCACAACCGGAAGTGACTCCCTGCCAACAAAACTCAGAGGATGAATATGCAGAGAGAATGAGTGTTATTCTTAGATGTGTCAAGATGACTCGTTGATGGCTAAGTTTACAGCCACAACTCCCCACAGACGCTGAGTATGGCTCCTCCTCCATGTCTTATACTCTTGGGAAAGACGACTTCGACCCACTTGGCCATATTAGTTACTTACTGAATAAATCTGGAGTACTGAACCTTCCCGAGATGATTTTCACTCACTGTTTATGTATTTTTATTTATTTTTTTCCACTTTATTTTTATTTCCAGATCTATTTTTAATCTTTAGTCCACATTTTCATATATATATTTTTAATATTTATTCCTAACTATTCGTAAAAATAAAGACGATTACAGAAAAGACGCGTATATTTACCTCAGGTTCGTGCCAGACGTATAAGTAAATGTTAGACCAGAGGAAAGATAATTAGTACTGCTGTCAAAGCTTCCTGCGCTGGAGTTGGTTGATACAATACCCAATGGACAGAAAATAATACAATACTCTTCCATTGATACGATATTTGAGGTCAGGAATGTATGACACTTTGTAAACATTCTCGATTATGCCTGTCGACTTTATCCTCAGTTAGTAGATGCCGTCCTGACCATATCTACATAAAAACACTGGAAATAAAAAAAATAGAATATATTAGAAAATAGAAATGAAATAGACAGTACAATAATAGACATAAGCCATGAAATAATATACCTTGGCCATACGTTGTATAAGCAGGAGGGTAAATAAGAGAGGTTAACCCCAATGCTGCATACAAGTAAAAATTTGTCAGAGTTTGATACGCCATCTTAAAGTGGAGGCGTCAACATCACACATAAATTCTCATACATTATATCCCACCCAAGATGTTAGCATTTGATATCAACGTTTAGTTAGGTAGATAAGGTCTGGTGAAGATGATGGATCTGACGTCTTGCAGGTCCCCAACCCCTGGTAAACTGTGGGGGCGTGTGTACAGCATTTATGGCATCACCTGAAGATTAGACACCCTAGCTTAATTCCTCTGATTATTAGATGTCGTAATGTTACTTTGGGGTTAGGTTAAGTTAGGTTAGGTTAGGTTAGGTTAGGTTAGGTTAGGGCGTTAGATCATCAGGTGAAAATTAAGAAGAAATTGACCAAAAGAAATGAAGAAACGGTAAAGAGTAGATGAATATTATCGTTAACTTTAGTGACGTCAGTTCTATCTTCGGATTAGTTACCCATGACGTCAGCTGCATCATTCTTTGATTGGCCAAACGGCGTGTGACGTAGCCTAAATGAAATTCCCTGATTGGACAACAGATAAAAATATTTTCTTTAGTCAGCAAATCACATGTCTAATATATTACTGTTTTGGCTTTTTTAATCTAAATATGATTACATTTTCTCCAAGTTTGATGGAATATATCTTGAAATTTTCGAATAATTGATTTCTCGTATTATGAAAAAAAAAACAAATATGGCGCTGGGGATATTTTTATGGTACGTGTTAGAAAATTCGAAACGATAGATGAAAGAAAAACAAAAGAAACGTTCGAGTTGTTAATATTTGGTTTAAGATCCCGAAGGCAAGACAAGAGAGAGAAAAAGTGAGGTTGGCAGAGAGGGATGTTGGCAGGGGTGAGGCAGAACACAGAGCAGAGGTGTGTGGGTGAGGAGGAGGAGTCCATCTGATCACCAGGTGTGTTTGTCGTCTTGGTTTTGTAAATAAATAAACATCGCTATTCTAGTGTGTCAAGTCTCGGCTGAAGACTCACACACACACACACACACAAAGGCATATTAGTATATATAACAAAACAGAATTAAGTCATAATATCCGGTTTAACTCGTCGCTTCCGTAAATTTTCACTAATTTATTATGTATAGGTTCTACAATTGTGTTTTACAGGCGTCTAAAATAAGGTTAAGACTGAGGGCAGACGTAAGAAAAGATGTCAAATAGTAATAACAAAAATACCGCGAATGAAAAAGAAATCAGTATTTTTATCATCTTTCTAATGTCACTAGTATCAGTTTCCATATTATTAAATCCTCCAGGAAAATCATTACATAGTTGTCATGGTGGTGGTGAGGGGTTGAGGGTATTTGTCATGGTGGTGGGTGAGGGTAGGAAAAAATTGTCCTTGTCTCTGGGTGTTCCTATTGTTCTTTTGTTTTTGTTTTTGTTTACATTTTTATTCTACGACCACATTCTTGTTGTTTGTCCCTCCTGATGCAATTAACTGAGAACGAAGAAGTTAATTTCTTAATTGAGTAGATTAAGTAACACAAACCATTAGACGAGGAGGACACGGCAGTAGTGGCCCGTAGTCCCTGTCCAGTCCACCGTGTCGCTGTGTTGATGCTGGTCATGGTAAAACACACACACACACACACACACACACACGCACACACACACACACACACATACATACACACACACACACACACACACGCACACTCACACACGCACACACACACATAGATACTCTGTCGGGGATATTCCTGGTCTGCCACACCACCTGCCACCACACTTCACCACCAGCACCCAACCTAACCAAAACATATGGCCAGGTTTTGGTTCACCACCTGAGTTGCAATATCAAAGAGACCGACTAACAGACCACCATTCCAATGAATTCGTTTTCTTTAGTATCAGATGTAACTCTTTCATTCCAAAAGAGAAATAGAAAAATTAGATCACTTGAAGATTAAACGACTCAGCTTATTTCATCTGTTGATTAAACACCCTAACGCTACGTGCTGGAGTTAGGTTAGGGTAAGTTAGATTAAGTTAAGGAGTCATCAATACAAAGAACACTTGCTGTCAGTCTACAGTATGACTCAATGGTAAATAAAGATAGTGTTTGAACTTTCTATCTTAGCATCCACTCCACCCCAGTCCTTCCGTTTACCTCCATCCACCCACACCCACCTACATCCACCTCCATTCCGTCAACCTCTTAGCTGTGGATGACGTAGATGTTAGCAAAAGTGATGATAGGGAGGAGGGGAATTAAAAAGGGCTAGGAGACAGTAGTGCAAAGGGAGATGAAAAGGAGAAGAGGATGAGGAGAAGAAAAGAGGAAAAAGGGAAATAAAGAAGAGATCGATAGCCTAACCAGAGAGAAAAACAAGGAAAAAAAAATACCTTGTCACCCCCCCACATGAAACCTGTCAAAGGTGGAAGGGGGAAGGGAGAGGAGGAAGAAGACTCACTTTTTGGGATACCCTGTATTTTTTTTGTCCCCGGGGCGCTTGTCAGAGATGATTTTCAAGTCGTCCCTTACAAAGACTTCCACAGTGAATTTGGATCCTGTTTTATGACGGTGTTTTGTTTGTGTTTTTATTTCAGGTGAGGAAGTGGGGTTGTTTTCTGGTGTTTATTGTTTGTGAGTTTCCACCAGCTGTTTGTGTTTTAGTTAGAGATAAAAACAGAAACAGTAATAACAACAACACTAACAATAACAACACCCACAACTACAGCAATAAACAAACAACAACATCAACCACAACAACAACAACAACAACAACAACAATAACAATAACAAGACAAATAAAACTGAATAAAATAAACAATAAATAACAAATTAAGTTTAAAAATAAAATTAATAAATATAAAAAATCATCATTATTAAACCAAATAAACAAAAATAATGATAAAGAATATGAAAAAATAATAAGTAGATAATGAAACAAAATAAGAATAATGTATCCTGAACACTTCCCCTTAATTAACACCCAAATAAACACAACTTAACCTACTTGCTTCCTCCATCACATCCCTCCACCTACTTCACGTCACACTCCTCCACCTACCTCCCTTATACTCCTCCACCCACCCCTCCACCCACCCCTCCACTCACCTCTCCACCCACCCCTCCACCCACCCCTTCGCCCACCCCTCCACGCACCCCTTCACCCACCTCCCACCCACTCTTCCATTCACCCCTCCGCCCCGTCCACTTATTCTTCCACCCACCCCTCCACTCACTCCCTCCACCCACCCTCCACCCACCCCTCCACTCACCCTCCACTCACCTCTCCCACCTCCACCCACCCTCCACTCACCCCTCCACCCCCCTCCACCCAGCCCTCCACTCACCCTCCACCCACCCCTCCACTCCCTCCACCCCACCCTCCCTCACCCTCCACCCCCTCCACTCCCCTCCACCCACCCTCCACTCACCCTCCAATCACCTCCACCCACCCACCTCCACCCACCCTCCACTCCACCACCCCTCCACCTCCACCCTCCACCCTCCACCCACCCCCCTCCACCCCTCCACTCACCCCTTCGCCCACCCCCACCCACCCCTCCACCCACCCCTTCCACCCTCTTCCACCACTCTTCCACTCACCCCTCCACCCCTCTCTACCCACCCCTCCACCCACCCTCCATCACCCCCCCTCCACCCACCCCCCACCCACCCCCCTCCACCCACCCCTCCACCCACCCACCCACCCTCCACCCACCCTCCACCCCCCCACTCACCCCCTCCGCTCACCCTCCACCCCTCCACTCACCCCTCCACCCACCCCCTCCACCCCACCCCCTTCCCACCCCTCCACCCACCCTCCACCCACCCCTCCACCCACCCTCTTCCACCCCTTCTTCCACTCACCCTCCACCCACCCCTCCACCCCTCCACTCCACCCCCACCTCACCCCACCACCCTCCACTCACCCCCACCCACCCTCCACCCACCCTCCACCCACCCCCACCTCACCCCCACCACCCCCTCCACCCACCCCTCCACCACCCCCTCCACTCACCCCTCCACCCACCCCTCCACTCACCCTCCACCCACCCTCCACTCCACCCCTCCACCCACACCTCCACTCACCACCCCCTCCACTCACCCTCCACCCACCCTCCACTCACTCACCCTCCAATCACCCTCCACCCACCCCTTCTGCCCACCCTCCACCCACCCTCCACCCACCCCTCCACCCTCTTCCACCACTCTTCCACTCACCCTCCACCCCCCACCCACCCTCCACCCACCCCTCCACTCACCCTCCACCACCCCTTGCCCACCCCCACCCACCCCTCCACCCACCCTTCCACCCTCTTCCACTCACTCTTCCACTCACCCCTCCACCTCTCTACCCACCCCTCCACCCACCCTCCATTCACCCCTCCACTCACCCTCTACCCTCCACCCACCCCTCCACCCACCCCTCCACCCACCCTCCACCCCCTTCACTCACCCTCCGCTCACCCTCCACCCTCCACTCACCCCTCCACCCACCCCCTCCACCCACCCCCTGCCCACCCTCCACCCACCCTCCACCCACCCCTTCCACCCTCTTCCACTCACCCCTCCACCCACCCTCCACCCCTCCACTCACCCCTTCACCACCACCACCCTCCCTCACCCCTCCACCCACCCCTCCACCCACCCTCCACTCACCCCTTCACTCACCCCCACTCACCCTCCACTCACCCTCCACTCACCCCCTCCACCCACCCCCCTCCACTCCCTCCACCACCTCTCACCCCCCCTCCACCCCACCCTCCACCACTCACCCCTCCACCCACCTCCACCCCCTCCACACACCCCATCACTCACCCCTCCACTTACCCCTCCACTCACCCCTCCACCCAATTCTCCAGACCTGACGTTTTAAAAGATGTTGTCATTACACTTTCAAATATGAAGTGAGTAGGACAGAGGCATATCAAAGGGTGTATGTATGTATGTATGTATGTATGTATGATGTATGTATGTATGTATGTATGTATGTATGTATGTATGTATGTATGTATGTGTGTCTTGGGTTTAACATATAAACCCGACTAAACCAGACTAACTGGGATCACCTCAACATGCAAACTGCCTACACTCGCTCTCTTTAAGACTTCCCTCAGGTGTGTACGTCACCAGGTGAGGGCCTCGCTGGGGGACATATAAAAAGGTCGAGAATTTATAAGTAAGTGGAATTACTGAGGAGAATTTATATGTATAAATAGAATTACTAAAGACGAGAATTTATGAGTGAGTGAGAATTTATTAATATGATTCACTTTGGAATTTTCAATAAACTATGGAATTTGCGTAAAAAAAATAGAAATCATGAAGAATTTATGAATAATTAGAATTACAAAAGAAATATATCAATAGTCAAGAATTTATACGTCATAAAGTTATTAAAGAAGACCAGTCTATCATTCATACAGTCATTCACCAGTCTATACCAGTCAGACATTCCTGGTAGACAATCTAAATGTTACTTTGACTGTGGTTCAGGCTGTCGATCTGATTTTCTCTTTAACTCGCTCTAACTGTCGATCTGATCTTCTCTTTAACTCGTTCTGACTGTCAATCTGATTTTCTCTTTAACTCGTTCTGACTGTCAATCTGAACTTCTCTTTAACTCGTTGTAAATGTCGATCTGATCTTCTCTTTAACTCGTTCTGACTGCCGTTCTGAATGTCTCTCTGTCTGTCTCCTCGTCGACTGAGCTGCATCTGGGAATCGTATAAACAGAACTGAACGTGGAATGTTATCTCTCTTCTGACTGCCTCGTGACGTGCGTTTTATTCTAATTTTCTGAAGGTTGGGTTATTGGGGAGACAGACAAACAGAGACAGAGAGAGACAGAGAAAGACAGAGACAATGATAGATAGAAGGAAAGAGAATTAGAATGACGGTGAGACAGACAGACAGACAGACAGACATAGGAAGAGAGACAGAGAGAGAGAGAGAGAGAGAGGGGGGAGGGTCAGTACTTTTAGATGAACCAGAATATAGCTCTTGTGTCGAGTACATTATCACCTGATCGATCCCTCAGTGTGTCGTTACCTCAGATGGGGATTGAAGGGGGCTGTAGGTGGGGAGGAGTTAGATGTTTGGGGAGGGGAATGGGGGAAATACGGAGGGAATGGTAGAGGAAGGGTTTATGTGAGGAAAGGAAGGTTGGTAGGGGGAGAGGAAGGGAGAAGAGGGGAGAAGGGGAATGTGATGGGAGAAGGAGAGGGGGTGGGGGATTATGTGAGAAATGGCAAGGTTGGTAGGGGTGAATGAGAAGAAGGGAGAAGGAGAAGAGAAATGGGGATTAAAGGGAAAAGAAGGAAAGAGGGGGGAGAGGAGGGAGGGAGGGAGGGCGCGATGGCACTCCCGATATGACTGCGCGACACCCACCCGCTTTGTTTATCCTGATCGCTCGTCACAGGACCACCAAATTGAGGAAGATGAATGAGCCTGGCGCCGAGAGGCAACCTTGTCCTCTTCCCTGACCGTGACTACGACCTGGTGCCCACGACTCTCACACTCAATAATCACCACCATCAGACAAAGGGCCTTTCCTCTTTGATCCTTCAGAGGAATGCCTTGATTAAGCGACGCTGTGGGAACTGACTGCCTCAAAAATGTGGTTTTAGTGTACGTCTTTTGGTGAAATTATTACGATTCCTTTATGGGATTCGGATAAGGGACTCCTCAGCCACAGAAAACGGAGCCATACGGTTTATGGAAATGCTAACATTAATTATTAACCCACTCGAGTTACACCTTGAAGCCTAGCTCCCTCCTCCTCCTCCTGATGGTGGTGCTGCTGGGGATGGCTCTCCTAATTGATGTTACCATTACCTGTTGTGTTCCTGACGTCATTATTGATGGTTAATGTCAGACCACTTCAGGTGAGAAGGTGTGGAAATCACGTATTGGAAACCCGGAATTATTTCACAAGTGTGTGTTAAGTCTTCTTCAAATGTTTACACCTGACAAGTTATTATATCAGCCAGTCTACAACACACACTAAACATCCTCCATCGTGTGTGTGTGTGTGTGTGTGTGTGTGTGTGTGTGTGTGTGTGTGTGTGTGTGTGTGTGTGTGTGTGTGTGTGTGTGTGTTTACTAGACTATTTATTAGTTATAGTGTGAGATAGTCTTGCACTGCCAATAGTAAATATATTCGTCACATATAATAAGAGGCAAACCATACTTATTAAAGGCTGAACACTACAATTACATAGAACAAGATAATGAACAATTTATAATATTATAAACTCACTCCAACTCAAAAATACGACAGAATATTTGTGTCATAACCTCACCCCAAAGGAGGAATCAGTGAGGCGTCATATTTGTTGTGTCGTGACCTCACCCAACAAGAGGAGTCAGTGAGGCCTCAGAACAACACTACACCGTCAAACTCATCATCACAGTGTTGATTAATTGAGGACTTCCGAGACTCTTAGACAACCGCTAAGGTGTTTAATCATCAGGTAAAATAAACTAGGGTGTCTAATCTTCAGGTGATCTTTAAACATAAATCGTAAAAGAGATGCGGATTACATGAAAACTTGAAGATAAGCTTAGCGGATTAGTTTTTCCATATTAGCATTTATTAATCCCCACTCACACACAAACACCCAAAATAAATCATCCAACACTATCACGGCACACGTCAAGCCATAAACAATCTCCATCCATAAGCCACACCAACAATCTCCATCCATAAGCCACACTAACACTCCATCCATAAGCCACACTAACACTCCATCCATAAGCCACACTAACACTCCATCCATAAGCCACACCAACAATCTCCATCCATAAGCCACACTAACACTCCATCCATAAGCCACACTAACACTCCATCCATAAGCCACACTAACACTCCATCCATAAGCCACACTAACACTCCATCCATAAGCCACACTAACACTCCATCCATAAGCCACACTAACACTCCATCCATAAGCCACACTAACACTCCATCCATAAGCCACACTAACACTCCATCCATAAGCCACACTACACCAACACGAGGGACCATCGAGGCCAACTATAGACCACTAAAACCTTTAACATTACACCTTTATGACCTCCTAATTAACCTCTCAACTCTCCTTCCACAGCTGGATCACACCTGTATGAGCCACTACTAATGAATTTACGAGACGCGCTGCTAATGGTAGGTAGTAAAGGTCATTATACTGTTAAGGGGATTATGAATTCTCGTCCAAATCATCTTCAGTCAACTTGGTTCTCACACTTGGGGGGCAATAAAGAGCTTATACTCGTGCTCTGTGTTGTGTTGGAGAGGGGGAGGTGGAGGTAGGTTAGGAAGAGGAGGAAGGGGAGGAAGAGGAGTTCTCGTCCTTATCATCTTCACTCAACCTGAAGATAACCTTTTACTCAAGGAGAGAGAGAGAGAGAGAGAGAGAGAGAGAGAGAGAGAGAGAGAGAGAGAGAGAGAGAGAGGAGGGGGAGGGGGGAACTAATAACACCATTTTATTTATTAATTAATTCAGACGATAAATTAATTGACTACTTATCTCCATATTCAATTTATTTCCTAGTTCATCGATTTAGCATATTAGCAGCACACTTAACATATCAGTAAACACACTTCACATAATATTAATAGATTTAACACATTAGTAACAAATAATATATTCGAAACCATTAGAATAATAACAGGTAATGAAAGAATAAATCTCTCCCGTCATATAATAAATCACATGTTATTGATCCATTTATTATGAGTTTTATTGATAATCGTCTGATGAAGTTTGAGAGTGCTATAAGTTTTTGTTGCCATTGTTATAACTGAGAAGATGTTGGTACATATAAGGCAAAATTGACTGTATTTAATATAAGACTTTCTATATTATCTTAACACGTCACACAAGGTAAATAGAAACATATTACACTATTCTCTTCCATAATATACTGCATAAATATGTGTAGTCTAATATGTTACTACAAGAACTAATGGATACCTTCACTGGCAACACGTCATTAACTAAAACAGGTGAAACAGGTAATTGTTTATTTAAATCCGCGAACACAAACATCAGTTCTAATACGTTTAAAAGCAAATCGTTTACGTTTACATTTTATGGCTGTAAATGTAAAATAAACACGTTGGTTTACCCCAGAAGCCCTCCAACACTACATAAAGACCTCAATATTTGCCAGCTATTACCAAGACGAGCCTGAGCCTACCAGCGTGTTGGTCTGTGTCCGGGAGAGGCAGGGGCAGGGGGAGGAGGTGTTGCTAGCACAGATGATGAATGATTCCCAAGTCCGTCATTACAGAGGCACGCCCAACTCGCCCTGCCCGGTGCCTACTGCTGACTTGATACATGCCGATACAATTGACAGCTGGGGGTAACAGGTGATGGAGGAAGGATATATATATGAATAAAACAACGATTTTATATGTGTGTGTGTGTGTGTGTGTGTCTGTCTGCCTGTCGTATTAATAGTAGTAGTAGTAGATGAAGTAATAGTGTGTGTGATCAAGCTGCTCCCTTCCTTATCTCCACCACCACAGCCGCTACCACCACCACTACAACCACAACCACCACCACCACAACAACAACAACCACCACAACCATCACCACAACATCCACCACAACAACCTTCACAGTCACCACCACCACCATCACAACAACCACCACCACCATCACCACCACCACAACAACAACAACAACAACAACAACAACAACAACCATCATCACCACCACAACAACCATCCACCACCACTCTCGGGGGACACATTGTGAGCCTCCTAATAATGATCTTATCCCTGAGTCCAGTCCTCGCTCTCTCTCTAATTAAAACCAGTGATTACTTAATTTCCTCGCTCGTAAATCGGCCGAGTCGAAGTGGTTTTGGGCAGCGAGGAGCCAGGATTTATGTGGTAATTCTGGTGACGCCGCTGGGAGGTTGTATTACGCCATTGTTATCTATCATATGGTGGTGTTGTTGTCGGGTGTAAATCGTTCTGTGTTGAGGATGTGTTGGTGTTGTTGTCGGGTGTAAATCCATCTGTGTTGAGGATGTGTTGGTGTTGTTGTCGGGTGTAAATCGTTCTGTGTTGAGGATGTGTTGGTGTTGTTGTCGGGTGTAAATCGTTCTGTGTTGAGGATGTGTTGGTGTTGTTGTCGGGTGTTCTGTGTTGAGGATGTGTTGGTGTTGTTGTCGGGTGTAAATCGTTCTGTGTTGAGGATGTGTTGGTGTTGTTGTCGGGTGTAAATCATTCTGTGTTGAGGATGTGTTGGTGTTGTCTTCCTGTATCTTCCCTTCTGTAATGTGTTCAGGAGTGATCAGCTGTTGTTGTCATTTAGATCAAGCTCTTCGTGTGTTCAGGAGTAAATTAGCATCATGCTAATTATCTGTTGAATACTAAAACTCAGAGGAACAGCACCTGGCCGGTCACCCTCAATACCATATCAGGAAAAGTTTTGAGTCATTATAAATAAAAATTAATTAACCAAGAACACGACTTCACCTCATCAAACCAACACCTCATAAAAATTATCAACTAATGGCATCAACGTTCTTCCCTTTCTCTTCGTCTCAATGTTGCTTCACTCTCTCTCTTTTACAGGTACTTTAACGGGCAATGTTCGATGGATTTGGCTCATAACACTCGTCTTGCCCGCGGTGCCCACCGTTTCTCTGTGGCTGTCGGTCACACCAGAATAACACGTTATAGTACATCCTCTTTCCTCACACGGCCAAACTGTGGAATGCTTTGCCTTCTTCTGTGTTTCCATACTTATACAATCTGTCTCACTTTAAAAAGGTGGTTTCCGGCATCTTCGCGGTGTAGATTAACATAACCTTTTTCTTTTATATTTTTAATTTCTTTTTACTCCTATTTTTTCGTCCCCTAAGCCCCGTTGTGGGTCGATGACCTGTGCCCGGGTGGGCTGTTCCCGTAAAAAAAATTACAAACGTGTAGTTATGTTCACCTAACTCGTATGTCACCCAAGACCAAGCTATTTACACTTAACCCACCTAGACGAGCCATCATCGTTCAGAAAATAATGTCACTTAAACCAATCTAAACAAGTGATCCCTAATTAAGCAAGAAATTCCTCCCCAAGCAAAACAAAAATCCTCTCATCTTCAAAACAATCAAGTAACTTAACCTCATGGAGACAAGTTATCCTCAATCAAGCAAGCAATTCTTACATTCTATTCAAGATATTCAAGCAACTTACCCTCACAGACACCCGTCATAGACTCTACCTAATACTCGAACAAGCAACATTTCCAAGGCAATCAACTAAGCCTCACCCAGACACCGATCACAGACACCACCTAATACTCGAGCAAGCAAGGGAGACAGATATCAGGTAGGAGTCATTACTCTTGCCAGCAGTGTGTAGAGGAGGATATTTATCGTCCCTCCACACCTGCTGTTCCACAATTACCGGAACAAACTACCACTAAACGCTGCTAATTGTTTCTCTTTCACCTGACGTCACCCTCTAAGTTGCCAGCCTCCACCAGCTCGAAAAAATCATGATTTCAAGTTATTTTTATCTTTATCTTCTTATTAACAGTAAATTTCACTAACTACATATATATTATCGATAATCTTAATTTTCATCTTTATTATTCATTTTTATTGTACTTTTTATCTCTTAGGTTCAATAGTGGTTAAATAATTTGAGAATTCTAGAATCTATGAAGGCCTCAAAACTAGCTCGGGATGTCCACAACTTTGTAATTCTGCCTTTTGAATATTCAATGATGGACCGACCTGCTCCCTGGGGGCTGTATATGGGTAAGGTCTCGGGGCATCACAGGTGTCCACCACCATCATACCATTGAGGCTAATATTCCTATCTTCTCCCTTGTGAATATCATCTTATGGAAAGAACACCAAGAGATCTGTTTTACGTTGAGTATTTCCAGAATATATGTCAGGAAATTCCCGTCGATTGTATTTTGTGGGGGAAATGAAATTACACAGTTGTTGAGGGACTAGATGACACACACTTCCTCTATTGTGTTTATGTGAAGCAGCGGCTGTGTTGTGTTAGTGAGACGTGAGCATTTGTGACCTTATGGATGACGAAGTAACGATAATAAGGTATCCTAGCGGATCACTTGAAGATTAATAACGCTACCTGGTGGGTTAGGTTAGGTTAGGTTAGTTTGACTGTGGTAATTACATCCCTGGCGACGCAACAGCTTAGGTCAAATGCCGCCGATCAGGTGAAATAAGTTAGGGTGTCTGATCATCAGGTGATCCTACGAGTACTTAAGTAAATACTGTTATTATCCATTCTATAACAAGAAAATTTCACCTCGTAATGCCAGTTTCGTATAAATGGTTTAATCTATGCAAATACAATAACCTAACCTAACCTAACCTAACCTAATCTAACCAAATATCAGAATCGACGGCAGGAAGTTCATGTTTAAGGTCTTCTATATGTTTTAAAGTAGAATTTCTTGTCTTACTTATTCGTTCATTGTTAATTGGCGTCATCATTGAAGCAAGGTATCGGTCACGTAGAAGATGGGGCTGTGAGATCAGAAGTTTGTATTGTATGAGAAAATAAACATTGGTTTTAGGAGTTAACCTTATCGCCTCATAAAGCTAAATGTCTTGGAGTATGAAATAGAAAGAAATTGTTATAAAGTAAAGAAAAAATATATATATTGCAGTCATATTTAAAACATTATGTACAGGAGGAATGATAAATAACTTTATACTAAGTTTAAGTTAACAATTACATAAGCTGAAGTAATTAAATCAATAAGCTTAAACTAAAAACTAAATCAGCTTAAGTAGACGATTCACAAACATAAAAGTTTTCCACATCAACATAACACCTTTTTCAAGACACAAAAAACATTACCTTAAGAAAAAAGTGAAAAACAAAGTAAAATAATACAAGACTCTTCAGATTGTAGTTATCATCCTCGTGTGATCATCCTTCAAAATACAAAATTAAGAAAAAAATAGTAAAATTCTCCCCAAAAATCTCAAAACCAAGTCGAGGCGGAAGCCGTACCAACAGGAGCATCAGCCACCGAGAAATTGCACCTATATCATTACAATGGCTAACTGCCTGTGCATTACTAGAATTATGCTTGTTCCACCCACTTTTCCAAATGAACAATAAATCTCACAGATGGGTGACAGCCGATGGGGGTTTCATGGGATGGGAGGCTGTTACCGCCCAGCTCTGTGCGCGTGACGGGTAGTGGTGACGGAACCTCGTGACGCTTACTGTCGACACTATTTTTTGTCTAATGGATGTTACGGGGTGGAGGGAAAGGGATGGGATGGTACAATGCAGCCAAGTAGTAGTAGTCTAGTGAATCCCGACTTTACAGCAGGCGGCAGAGGCGGCAGGGATGGCGGTGGAGGCAGAGGCGATGGCGGGATGAGTCGTGAGTGGTGGTGATGGAGAGGCTAGCGTAAGGGAAGGGAGTCATAGCTGCCTCTCCCCCTCCTACCCCCTCCTCCTTGCCCTCCTCCTCCCCCCTCCCCCCTCCCCTTCCCCCCCCCTCCCCCTCCCTCCCCCACTCCCCCCCTCCTTCTCCCACCCTAAACAGCCTTTGCTCTCCGGGTAATCTTGTTAATAAGACGCCATTCTGTAAGGAAAACAAAGGGGTTGGTTTTTGAAGGGGTAGGGGGGAGGGTAGGTAGGGGAAGATACACTCACCCTTTATTACCAACCATTTGTTTAAAAAGTAAAACTAGGTTAAACCTTTTATCATGACAAAAGATTTCTCTCTCTTCTTATTTTTTCTTTGTAGACTATGTTTTATCATATGGTTTAATTTATTTTTTTGTAGAGGTTTATTATTATTATTATTCTATCTTTGGTTATAGGAAGTTCACTATTGTTTATGTTATTGTTTGTAATGTCTTGGTGGGTCAGTCATTATCAGTATTTCCAGTCAAGTGTCATTTATCTCTTAGGTAATATTTTGATCGCGTTCATTTTTAAAGTAATAATTAAATTCACGTTTGTAACTTACGCTAATAATATTTTACATCACGTTTTTATTTCATGGTAATATTTATAATCTCCCTGCGATATATACTCACCCTGTATTATATAATCTCCCTGGGATCTATTCACCCTATATCTCTTATTACATCGTCTCCCTTGTATGTACTCACTCCATATCGCCTGTCTACGTATAAACACACATCTTTATTTACTATCGGAGGCATACGTCCATTACCTGTGTTGATTTGACAGGTAGATGCGTCTCTCAGGTACTAAATTAAGCTTGTTGTTTCGGCCCTTATAATATTTTGACACACTCTTTAGCACAGCTTGACACACTCTACCATACCCTGACACACCCTACCATACCCTGACACAGCCTACCATACCCTGACACACCCTACCATACCCTGACACACCCTGACACAGCCTACCCCTGACACACCCCACTCTGACACACTCTCATACCCCACACCCTTACATGCTCTCAAACCTCACTGAATACTTACCCACGTTAGCAATATGTGTGTGTGTGTGTGTGTGTGTGTGTGTGTGTGTGTGTGTGTGGGCGTCTATGTACGTGTGTGCGTTTTAGGACATTCTTACCTATCACCATCATATTTCCTCTCTCTCTCTCTCTCTCTCTCATCCTGTACAAGTAATTTAATTTTCTTGGGGTTCAATTTATACCCATAGCTTGGTGTGTAGGGGTGGTAGTAGGTCCATAGGTGTATGGGGTGATAGGGGGTAAGAGGCTGGGGGTCCATAGGTGGTGTATGGGGGTGATAGTCCGTAGGTGCGCTGGTAGTTGTAGTAGAGAATCGTGGGCGAGATGAGTGGATTTTCTAATTATGCAGAGTGCGTCGATTCTTTATATTTCATTACAGTGTGTGTGTGTGTGTGTGTGTGTGTGTGTGTGTGTGTGTGTGTGTGTGTGTGTGTATGTGTGTGTGTGTGTGTGTGTGTGTGTGTGTGTGTGTGTGTGTGTGTGTGTGTGTGTGTGTGTGTGTGTGTGTGTGTGTGTGTGTGTGTGTGTGTGTGTGTGTGTGTGTGTGTTTAGAGAAGTACAAAAATCAAATGGCAAAAGGGGTTAGGTTAGGTTAGGTTAGGTTAGGTTAGGTTACACAATCAACATTACTTCATCAACAAACTTATCTTCAAGTAATGCAACTCGTTTATACAAAGTTCTTCACCCGTACGATAGATTCATCACACACACACACACACACACACACACACACACACACACACACACACACACACACACACACACGTATTTCTTTATCTCTCTGAAACAAATATTTACAACCCCAGTTTTAGCAGCTTCATATTTTTTCGAGTGGTGACTTTTTTACACCCAACCTGGTGATCAGACGTCATGAAATATTCAGAAGTTAAAACAAAAGACCTAAGGATCCTATCACCACGACTCTCTCTCTCTCTCTCTCCCCTTCACTTTTCTCTTCTTCATTATTTCTATACTGTAACTCTTCTCCTCCTCCTCTCATTTTCCTCTACTTCGTAACTTACTTTCCCGTCTCTCTCGATCTGTCTATTCTTCTTCTACCTTCTTTTCAAACCTCTATCTTCATCTTTTCTCCCCATCCATTCTCTACCCCACATCTCTTCCCCTCCCAAAAAACTTTTCACTCATTCTCCTTTTCATTCTCTTTCTTCCATCAGTTTTCTTCCCTATCTCTTCCTCTCTCTCCTATCAATTCTCTCCCCCCCCCTATTCTCTCCTCTGTCACTGTAATAAATAGAGAAAACAGAAGAGAGGAAAAAGAAGAAAAGAAATCAGAGAGGTAAATTATTTGTTGTGTTATGATATTATTGTGAACGTCGCCTCCCCCTCCCCTCCCCACCGCCCTCCCCACCACTACCACTGGGGAGCACCACCACCACACGATACTTCCTCCCCAATCCTTTTCTCTCTCCTCCCAGCCTCCTCTCTCATCCATCCTACCTTTTTGCTCCCACTCCTCCCCCTCACTCCATCCTCGCATCCCACCTCCTCCCAATTCCTCCCTTCCATCCCACCCATTACCTTTATGTGCCCTCCTCTTCTCACTTCTCTCCTCCTCCACTCTCCTCCCTCTGCTCCCCCCACCTGTCCTCCTTCCATTCTCCTCCTCTTGGGCTTGCTCCCTTCCTTCTTCTTTTTCCTCCTCCCCACCCTCCCCATCCCTCCAGACTCAATCCTTTCAACGAATCCCATAATGAAGGAATATGGCAAAAATGCAGCTCTAGACAAAAATCCACTTTGAATTTTAATTTTCTTAAAACCCTCCTTCACGCGGCTCTCCCTCATTCACCGTGTGTGAGCGGTGGTGGTGGCAGCGGTGGTGGTGGCAGCGGTGGTAGTGGCAGCGGTGGTGGTGGCAGCGGTGGTAGTGGTGGTAGTGGCGGTGGTGGCAGGTCAGGGCGGAGGAATGACGAGGAGGACGAGGAAGACGGGGGTGGTGATAGTGGTGATGGCGGTGTGGTGATAGTGGTGATGCTGTTGCTGCTGCTACCTGGGGATTGACAATACCTGTTCTCTCCGTTTTCTTCAAGGGGGGATTCATTTAAATACCATAACATCGCAATTTTTTTTCCCGTTGTTTCATTCGTTACTCTGAAAGGTAAGGTTAATATGGTTACTGAGATGAGGAAATATTTTGTTTTATGTTGATATTAAGAAGGACAAAATATATATATAGAGATGAGAGAATTATTTATTGGATTACTTGAAGATTAACCTCACTTTCATGTTGCCTGGAGGGGTTAGGTTAGGTTAGGTTAGGTTAGGTTAGGTTTGGTTAGGTTAGGTTAGGCAAAATTTGGTTTGGTTTGATCAGGTTAGGTTGAGGATGATTAACCTTAAGGTAACATAAACTAGGGTGTCTTAGTCATCAGTAATTCAATGTATCTTAATACTATATAGCGATGATCATTATCGTCGACCTTATGATGATGACGTAATATTAAATGATGACGTAATGTTAAATGATGACGTAATATTAAATGGTGACGTAGTGTTAAGTGATGACGTAGTGTTAAATGATGACGTAATGTTAAGTGTTGACGTAGTGTTAAGTGATGGCCCGATCTTGAAGGAGAGGCGCGAGTCATTTGTTTCACTGATTCGTTTTTTCTTCCCTATAAACAGAGAGAATAGATCACCTGGCGTCTTTCTACTTACTTAAGGGACAAATTCATTAGGGGGAAAGAATCAAACACCTTGCCTCTATATTACACACACACACACACACACACACACACACACACACACACACACACACACACACACACACACACACACACAATAACAATATCAACACGAGGCACCTACCACGGATGACGTCAACTAAGGAGGTGACTACCACTACTTTATGATAACAATCTACTCCGGGATCACACACACACACACACACACACACGCACACAGGATGCCAAAGTCACACTTCTGCGACCTCTCCCTCCACCCCTTCTCGATTATTCTCTCACTGTCCTCCTTCCTCTTCTCCCTCCCACCTTCCTCACTCCCTCTTCTTCCACCTCTCTCTCCTCCACCCTCCCCCACTCCCTCTCCATCTTCCACTTTTCCCACCCCCCTCCACGACACTCTCACCCACCAGTCTAAACATCAACCGAAGATGAGGACGAGACGAGAGCTAAAGAGAACAATAAAAAAGAGCAAAAAAAAGAGAAGCCAAGAGATGCTCCACAAGTAACACGCTTCAGCTACTTCTTTCAATCGGCAGTGCGAGGTCTCCGGGGAGCTGAGGGAGGGAGGTAAGGGAGGATGGAGGGTGTTAGGGAGGTAAGGGAGGAGGGAGGTAGGTGAGGGAGGGAGTTAGGGAGGTAAGGGAGGATGGAGGGAGTTAGGGAGGTAAGGGAGGATGGAGGGTGTTAGGGGGAGGGGTGGGGAAGGGAGGATGGAGGGAGGGGTGGGGAGGAGGGAGGTAGGGGTGAGGGAGGGAGGCAGGGAGGAGGGAGGTAGGTGAGGGAGGGAGGTTAGGGGAGGTAAGGGAGGAGGAGGGAAGGGGAGGGAGTTTGGGAGGTAAGGGAGGATGGAGGGAGGTAAGGGAGGAGGGAGGGAGGTGGGGAGGGGAGGGAGGTGAGGGAGGTAAGGGAGGATGGAGGGTGTTAGGGGAGGTAAGGGAGGATGGAGGGAGTTAGGGAGGTAAGGGAGATGGAGGCGTTAGGGAGGTGGGGCAGAGGGAGGAGGGGAGAGAGGTAGGGGTGAGGGAGGGAGGTGAGGGAGGTAAGGGAGGATGGAGGGCGTTAGGGAGGTAAGGGAGGAGGGAGGGACGTGAGGGAGGAGGGAAGGTGGGATGGGTGAGGGAGGGAGGTAACGAGGGATGGAGGAAATGAGGGAGGAAGGGAAGGATATAAGGATAGAGGGAGGTAAGAAGGGATGGAGGAGGTGGATAAGGGAGGTGAAAAAATGATGGTGGGAAGTGAGAGGAAGGAAGAATGGAGTAGAAGGGAGGGAGGGCACACCTGCCCCAGATCATCATAAACAGAAACAAAAGGCTTGGGCCATGGCGGTAACATGACACAATAGTGCCGTCTCAATGCTAATACCTCTACCACCACCACCACCACCAACCACTATCACCACCACCATCCACTATCACCACCACTATCACCACCACCACCACCACCACCATCCACTATCACCACCACTATCACCACCACCACCACCACCACCACTATCACCACCACCACTACTATCACCACTACCATCCCCACTACCACCACCACCACCACCGCCAGAGATGGATGAGGAGGATCTCGAAGACAGGGAGAGGAGGGAGAGAGAGGAGAGAGAAAGAGGGAGGAGGGAGAGAGAGGAGGGAGAGAGAGGGAGGAGGGAGAGAAAGGAAGAAGATTGAGGAGGGACAAGACGATGATAAGTAGAAGTGTACAGGGTGTATCAAAAGTCCGTGTCTTAAGTGTATTGTAATAAACTTTCATTCATTATCAGATTGTACTAAAATCAGTTAAGAAATATTCAAAGGCACCGATGAAGATGATTATATTAATGAAATGAAATAGACATGAAAAAGAGACATATTAACCTCATTATAGAAAACGAAATATCGGTTCAACTTACAATATAATCAAATAACTTTGATTTTTATATCATTCCCTGGCAGAAACTTTGGCTATAAGACATAATGGAAAATTTACCTTCATTAGACAAAACATTCACCTTAAATAGAAGATCCTTTTAAAATATCTATTCTCTATTAAGACACAATCACACTAATGATCTATAATAGTTTGTGAAGAGTGAGAGTGAGACAGTGAGAGACAGTGAGACAGACGGTGAATAATGTGGTGATAGTGATCTGTCTCACCCTTGGTTCCTTACTCAGTCTACAATTTTGGGGGTGAGTTGTATTGTTTTTTGGCTGTGAGACGAGTGAGTGTGTTCCCTCACTCTGTCTGGTCTTTGTCTCTCTCTCTCTCTCTTGTCTCATTCTCTTGTTTTGTTTTATCTCTTGTTTCTCTTGTTTTTTTTCTCTCTCTCTCTTTTCGTGTGTCTCCATCTTTTCTCTCTTTCTGTTATGTCTCTGGTGTGTCTGTCTGTCTCTCTGTCTGTCTGTATGTCTGTCTGTCTTGTGTCACCTGTCTCTCTGTCTCTCCTGTATGTCTTGTTCCTCTCTCTCTCTCTCTCTCTCTTCTCTTTTTATATGTCTCTCCTGTTTTTCTTGTCCTCTTGTCTTTTGCTCCCTCGTCTCCCTGTCTCTCTACAGAAACACACCACCATAGTCTGGTGACCACCGACCTGTCATCATTGTCTCCTCTTCCTCCTCCTCCCTGCTCCTCCCCCCCTGCTCCTCCCCTCCTCATACACTGACCAGCCTCCAAACTCACTAACATTCCTTAAGTTAATGTTATCCTTTAAACTTCTCAAACTAAGTGAACGCATCAAAGGTAGAGTCTCGGAGTAATTTATATACCATTTTGAACGCCATTTTGTGTGTTTATACTCATTAATGAATCATTTAGATGCGTTTTTATATCATCAATGACGTATAATGGAAATCCACTCTTGAATCTCTGTAAATCCGTAAACACATCCTCCTATGGACCTGTACGAACGCCTTGATATAGAGAATAATCACTTACCATAAATATTTAAAATTCTAAAGTTTATATCTAAGTTCAATTTCGTTCACTACTTAAAGAACAATCAAATAAAATTCAAAATAAACGACAAAACGTCTATAAATATATATTGTTTTTATGTAATCGTTATTTGTTTTGGTTTACGAGGGGTGTGTACGCGTATGTGGCAACAGTGGTCCGCCTTCAGGAAGTGCTCCGTCAGCTGCTGTCAGTCCTGCAGCCCAGCATATGGAGGAGTTGGAGGGGAGGGAGTAAATGGAGTAGCGGGAGGGAGGCAGGAGGGAGTATGCAGGGTAAGAGAGGGGAAAGGTGATGGAGAGGGAAGAGATGTGTGGAGGGGAGTATGGGAAGGGACAGGGGAGAAAGAGAAGGGAGAGCAGGGAGGAAAGGGAATAAAGGAAGGGGAAGGGAAGAAAAGAAGGGAGGGCAAAGGGAAAAGCAGTAAGCAGGGAGAAAGGATAAGGTGAGAAAGGGAGGTTAAGAGGAAAAGTAATGATAAAGAAATGAGTGAAGGGGGAGAGAAGGAGAGAGAGGTAAGGGAGGCGAGACAAAAGAGATAGAGAGAAGGGGAGAGATCACGTTCTTCCCTTCATATTCTTCGTTTTATCTTTTTATTCGCACGCGCGCGCGCGCGCGTGTGTGTGTGTGTGTGTGTGTGTGTGTGTGTGTGTGTGTGTGTGTGTGTGTGTGTGTGTGTGTGTGTGTGTGTGTGTGCAATATGTGTGTGTGTGTGTGTGTGTGTGTGTGTGTGTGTGTGTGTGTGTGTGTGTGTGTGTGTGTGTGTGTGTGTGTGTGTGTGTGTACGCTTCCGTATATAAATACACAAACTTTATATATTCTTTATTATACCTGAATTTATATTATAATAAATTATCACTTTTCAGTATCTACATAAATTACATCAAATCACTGCCAATTTCACCATTTAATTACAGTATAAACACTAATACAACCTTATTATGTCTATATTATATACGAATAGTATAATGATAGACAATATTAAAAAGTCTTATCACATATATAGAACTTACGATATATACTGTATATAGATATTCTTGTTATAAAACAATATATATCTTACATATATTTATTTGCATTTTCTCGAACTTCTTAATATGAAACTTGAAGAGCATTTAACAGTTAACAGTTCCAGTTACAAGTATTTCAACACCAACAGTTAATATTGAAAGGACCGGCGTGAAGGCAAGAAACCAGCGTTGAAATGACATGCCAGAAAGTTCACATTTGTATGCATACTCACACCACGATGGCATCTGGGTGTGAGGCCTTTATTTTGGAGCTTTCTGAGGCCGACGTGCAAGCATTTAGACGAGCGACTTACGGATTAGCGATACAAGGATGATACTGTTACCTGGGGCACAAAACTAACCTAACCTAATGCTGAACTAATCTTGACTAACTCAAACCTAACCAAGCCTAACCTAACTACACAAGATACACGTAAAAAAACAACTCTACTAACATCAATTCTGAAAGACGTCGAAATATATCAACATAATACAGAAAGTCACTCACAATGTTAGAAAAATAACTCGACGTAAACACTAAAAATAAAGACTGGTAAAAATCAATAGATATAAACATAAAGATAACACAAGCAAAAATAGACACAAGATAACACCGATTCAAGATAACAGACTCAAGATAACACATAGTAAAGCCCGACACCTGACGTAAATATTACCAATTTAAAATACGGTGGTGACATAAAGGAAGGATAATGCGAGGAATAAATATCTGACACAGCTCATGTAAAGACGAACTGACGAGGAGTGTTATACTGCCTATTTCTCCCTCCGTCCTTCCCTTCTTCCTTTTCTCTCTCTATCCTTCCCTTCTTCCTTTCCTCCTCCTTCTTTACTCACTTTCTCAACCTTTATCTTCTTCCTTCATCCACTCCCACACGTCATCCACATCCACCTTTCATTCACTCTCACTCATACATCCACACACTTTCCTTCTCCTCACACACACACACACTTTTACCTCCCTCTTTCATCCACACCCACACACCCTCTCCTTCCCTCACCATCACCCACACCTTCCTTCCCTCACCATCAACCCACACACCCTCTCCTTCCCTCACCATCACCCACTCACCCTCCTTCCTCACCATCAACCCACACACACCCCTCTCCTTCCTCACCATCACCACACACACCCTCTCCTTCCTCACCATCACCCACACCTTCCTTCCTCACCATCACCACACACTCTCTCCTTCCACCATCACCCACACCTTCCTTCCCTCACTCTTCCTCCTACTCGTTACCTCCTTCCCCAACACCCCCCACCCCTACCCCTCCCCCTCCCCCACTCCTTCACTTCCCTAACCTCTTTATGTTATACACGAACACAACTTTATGTTTACACACTTATCTTCTGCAGCACGAGCGACTCCCACCACTGTCGGAATACGTATCTCGTGCACCTAAAAAAAAATAAAATAAAAAAAAAATACTGCCACTACTCCTGCTTACGAAGTACCGGCAGCCTATAAAGAAAATCGTATCTACCTCAGCAAAGACATTCTGGAGATCTTCTGCTGTTGGGTCGCTTCTCTTCTTCTTTTTCTTCTTCTTCTTTTTCTTCTTCTTCTTTTTCTTCTTCTTCTTCTTCTTCTTCTTCTTCGTCTTATTCTTCTTCTTCTTCTTCTTCTTCTTCTTCTTCTTCTTCGTTTGCGTCGACGTCAGCCGGTAACCTGTGGGCTGGTGAGGTTTATTTTTTTAATGGAAATATCCACTTGGGTAAAGATTTTTCTGATGAGTGTCATTACTGATCTTGTTTTGTTTTTTTATATAATTACTGATGTCCTTGGTGGTGGTGGTGGTGGTGGCGGGGGCAGTGGTGGTGGCGGGGTCAGCAGTGGTGATTATAATGGTGATAGTAGCGGCGGTGGTGATGATAATGGTGATAGTAGAGGTGATGGTGATGATTGTAGTGGTAATAGTGACAGTGGTGGTGGGAGTGAGGGTCGTGATGTTGGTGATGATGGTGGTGACGGTGATAGTGACGGTATTGATGATGGTGGTGGTGGTGGTTAGTGATGATGGTGGTGTTGGTGATGGTGACGGTATTGATGATGGTGGTGGTGGTGGTTAGTGATGATGGTGGTGTTGGTGATGGTGTTACAATACTTACTGGTGCTATTTATGGTGGTGTCACTGTAGTTTCCATAATATTCCACAATACTGATGGAACTTTTGCCACACTTATATATGTACCTGTATTACTGTTGATAGAACTACTATATAGTTAATTATTCTTTCTATTAGGAGGCATCACCTGTCACTCACCTTACTGTGTATAAAGACAGGTACAAATAGTAGAGGTGAGGATGTACCTAGATGGAGGATGAAGTGGGTGATGATGTATAGGTGGGTGATGATGTAGGTGGGTGGTGATGTAGGTGGGTGGAGGTGTAGGTGGGTGGAGGTGTAGGTGGGTGGAGGTGTAGGTGGGTGGAAGTGTAGTTGGGTGTGGGTGGAGAAGAAGGAGGAGGAGGAGGAGGAGGAGGAGGAGGAGGAGGAAGGCAGCAATGAGTGAAGGTGATTAGTATTCGAGGATCATCCAGTCGATCTGCCAGGCACCAGGACCCGGGGTGGGCTCTGAGGACGCCTGCACCAGTCACACTCAGGACATTTCTTGTTCCCTGTCTCCTTTCTTTACCTCAGTAGCTCCGTGTTCCTCTGTTACTGTCTCTTGCTTTTCTTGGTTCATATTACTGATGTATTTGATGATTTGTTTATTTATTTATTATTATTGTTAGTGTTTTATTGTTGTTATTATTATTATTATTATTATTATTATTATTATTATTATTATTATTAGTATTAGTATTAGTATTGTTAGTGTTGTTGTTATTATTATTATTATCATTATTATTATTATTATTATTAAAAATGCTGCTACATAATTCTTACTTTTCTAAACAAGACCAAACAAAACACAGTAAACACAACCTAATAAAAAAGACTAACTCAAACAACAATAAAAACAAACGATGAAAAATAAATACAAAAAGAAAAAAACAGTGAGAAGGAAAAATAAATAATCAAACGAGAAAACAATCACGACTCCCGGGAGAAGAAAGTAAAAAAAATAAACAGAAAAAAAAACACAAAAGCGGAGAAAACTCATCCGAACTCACCGCGTCAGACGACACACACGAAGGGAAAAAATACGGAAGGGGATTGAAAAAAACAAAAACAATATGGTGGTCCTGTTTTTTTCGTGTGTGTTTGATATTAATTAAAAAACCGTAAAACTATATAAACAAAGTATATAAATTATATATCCAATGCCTCTGTGACGTGATACAAACATAGATATAATTTTTAATAAATAAAATAGATGAAATGAAGAATACTGTAAGATTAAGCAAAACAGAATCATTCATTAATAAAATCTTAAAACATGAATTATACATAAATGTTATTCAGGTTTTGTTACATTAAATCTTCGTGATGTCTGTAATACATTTGTACGTAAGTCTGTCTGTTTTTCATCTGTTATAAAATCACTAGTTTATTGATCTACGTTACCCTGTAAACTGTTCTAATTTCTTCACCATTAGAAGACGATGATGGTAATCTCTTTAGAGGACGATGACTCACTTAGAAGACGATGATGGTAATCTCTTTAGAGGACGATGACTCACTTAGAAGACGATGATGGTAATCTCTTTTGAGGACGATGACTCACGCAGAAGACGATGATGGTAATCTCTTTAGAGGACGATGACTCACTTAGAAGACGATGATGGTAATCTCTTTAGAGGACGATGACTCACGCAGAAGACGATGATGGTAATCTCTTTTGAGGACGATGACTCACTTAGAAGACGATGATGGTAATCTCTTTAGAGGACGATGACTCACTCCCTTAAGATCGATGACTTTAACCTCTAACCTCTTTAAGACGATGACTTAATCCCGTGAGGAAGGGGACTTAATGCCTTAAGATCGATGACTTAAATCTTTTTGAAGAGGATGACTTAAGCCCTTGAGGACGATGACTTAAGCCCTTGGGGACGATGACAAGCCCTTGAGGACGATGACTTAACATATGAGGACGATGACTTAAGCCCTTGAGGACGATGACTTAACGCCCTTGATGCCAATGGTTTATTCTCTTCGACTCAGGCGGTGTTATCTCTTCTCACTCTTCTTCTCTTCTTTCTTCTGCTCTTCTTCGCCTTTATATTATTCTCTTTTTTTCCTTTTCCTCCTACCATTCTTCCTCCTTCTCCACTTTTTCCTTCTCTTCCTCCTTCTCTACCACTAGTTCCTCATCCACTTCACCCCTTTCTCATATTCTTCCGCCTTCCTCCTTCTCTACCACTTTCTCCTTCGTTTCCTCCCCACCACCTCAACCATCTTCTCCTCCTCTTCTTCTTCCTCCTCTTCTTCTTTTTTTCCACTCCCCTTTTCTTCTTCTTCCTCCTCCTCCACCTCTTCCCCCTACCTCCATCATCCTCCCTCTTCCTCCTCTTCTTCCCTGCTCCTTTTCCTTTCTTTCTTCCTCCTCCCACCACATCCACCACCTCCTCCTCCCTCCCCTCCCCACCACCCTCCACCACCTCCTCCCTCCTCCCCACACCTCCACCACCTCCTCCCCCACCACCTCCACCACCTCCCTCCCCCCTCCTCCACCCTCCCTCCTCCTCCTCCTCCTCCCCTAGAAACCGTGGTAGCATTATCTCTGCAGTGGTGGGGGTTCCCAGGAGCGCCTGAACAATAGGCAAGAAACATTACAGTGATATCTTGTTTTGTTGTGACGGCTGGTAATGGATGAATTTAGAATAACTGCTGTGTCCTGGTGGTGGTAGCAGTGAATTGCTGCCGGTGGTGGTGAGGTGGTCAGTGGTGGCTGTGTGTGGTGGTGGTGTGGTAATTAGTAGTGGTGCTGCCGGTGGTGGTGGTGGCTCAATGGTGGTGGTGGTGGTAGTGGTGGTGGTGGTGGTGGTGAGTGAGTAGTGAGGTGAGGTAGCGGTGGTGGTGGTGAGGTGAGGTGGTAGTGAGGTGGTAGTGGTGGTGGTGGTGGTGGTGGTGGTGGTGGTGGTGGTGGTGGTGACATGGTTGCGGTTGTGGTAGTGCTGGTTGTGGTGTAGCAGTGTAGTTGTGGTGGTGATGTAGTATTGTAGTAGTAATTATAGTGAGGTAGTTAGCCATCTTAACACCTTGAGTACAGTAACTTAAAGGTTTTGAGTACAAATTTTTCATCTCTTGAGTACGTTGTTCTTAACCCTTTGAATACAACGACCAATTCACTTGAGTACGATGAAATTGTACTCAGGGGGTTAAAATCACACATAATACTTAAAGAGTTAATACTTGCTAGAATTTATGAGTCATAAAATGTATACGACGAGTGTATGAATGTATAAAGTATATATTAAAAGTACAACTCACTCTAAATAACCAAATAACTAAGTAACTATCATCTTCAATATCATAAATTAAGAGAACAAAACATTTCCTTCGCCTTATTAACAATCTTGTCTTTTACATAGATCCAAAATTCAAATCACTTCAAGTAAAATAAATTATTACAAAGTAGAATCGTTTAAAATGATACACTATAATAAACATCAAAGGACATAATACAAATCCAACAATAAACATCATCTCATACTGTTAACAGAAACCAACAGTCGAATAACACCCTAAAATTTACTACACCCTGACAGCCTCAATCTTACAATGTTGACAGGCCACTCCCCCCCCCCTCTCTCTCTCTCTCTCTCTCTCTCTCTCTCTCTCTCTCTCTCTCTCTCTCTCTCTCTCTCTCTCTCTCTCTCTCTCTCTCTCTCTCTCTCTCTCTCTCAATCCAAGAAAATTAACCACCTATTAACTTTTGACACACACACCTACTTGTTCTAATACGAGGTGGTCCTTATATTTGGTCGTTGGGTCTCGGTTACAGCTCTTAAAGTGTCGTGAGTGGTTTATGCAGGCCGTAGTGAGAGGCGCTAAAGGAATTATACTGTACACCCTATGTCTCTGGTCCCTTAACTATATAGCGTGTAAATGCTTCAAGAGGTGGAGGAAGAGGGAGGAGGTAGGGGAGGTAGGGGGGAGGAGGTAGGAGAAGGGAGAAGGAGGACGAGGAAAAGGAGGAAGAGAAGGTAGGAGGACGAGGAGGAGGGGGGAGGACGAGGAGAAAGTAGTAAGAGGAGAAAGAGGAGGAAGTAGGGGAGAGTAGGAGTACGAGGAGGAGAAGGAGGAGTTAGCAGGAGGGAGAGGAGGAAAAGGAGGAGGTAGCATTAGGTAAGAAGAGGAGGAAAATAAAGAGGAAGAGGAGGAGGTACCATTATATAGGAGAAGGAGGAGCAGGAGGAGGAGAAGGAGATATGTGGTGAAGGAGGAGGAGGAGGAGGAAGATCATCCCTCACTGTGTTGAGTTTTAACAGGATTCAACTCCCTAACAACAACAAGTAATAAGGATTTGATCCCTTTCGACACACAGTCATTTGTCTTACCGCGGTCTATTAGGAGTCATCGTCGGCTTCTGGAGTTTTGTTTTGGTCTGGCGTTCAACTTTTGGGTGTTGATGCTTGAAAACAGGAGAGCAAGACAGACAGAGACAGACAGACAGAGACAGACAGACAGACAGAAAGATAGATAGAAAGGTAGACAGATACACAGAAGTATAGAAAGATAAACAAACAGACCATCCAGGAGACAGACATAGAGAAAGAAACAGAGGCAGAAAAATTTTGATTTTGTTTACGAAAAGAAACAGACAGACAAACAGACACATAGACAGATATACAGACCGATAGGGCGACACACACACACACACACAATTAGAAAGAGAGAGAGAGAGAAAGAGAGAGAGAGAGAGAGAGAGAGAGAGAGAGAGAGAGAGAGTGTGTTGCCAGGGATCCACTTACAACCCATTTAGGCACAACTGGGTTTGTCAACGGCAATGAGAGTAATCTAATGAACACCAAGCTGGGAAGATGGACGAGATGGGGAGGACGCGACGGCAGGGGAGAGGGAAGGGAGGGGAGGGAAAGATAGGGAAAGAAGGAGGGAGGAGAGGATTGGGGGGAGAAAGGGAAAGAATAAAGGGGGAGGTAGGAAGAGAGGGATGGGGAAGGTGGGTAGGGAAGGGTTTGAGGAAAATGAGAGAGGAAGGAGAAAGAGAAAGAAGGAAGGGAGGAGAGAGGGAGAGGGAAGGGATGGGGGAAGATAGGGAAAGAGGGAAGGGCCCCTAGGGGAAGGAGGGGAAACATAGTTTCAAGATGGTGAAGAAAGAAGGAGGGTAAGAAGGGTGATAAAGAAAGAGAAAAAGTAGGGAAGGGAGGGATAGGAGATTGAGAAGGCAGAGAAAGGAAGGGTGGAGGAGATAGAAAATGAGGAAAGGGTAGGGAAGGAAATGTTAAAAAAGTGGAGAGTTGAGAGAAAGATGAAGAGAGATATGGAAAGGGGCTGGCTGATATTGAAATAGGAAAGAAGGGAGGAAGATTACGAAAAGAAAAAGAATGAAGAAAGGAAGACTAGGGAAAGGGTGAGTGAAGGGAAGGAAGATTGAAAAAAGAAGGAGACTGAAGGGAGGGAGATAGAGAAAATGAAGGGAGGAAGATAGGGAAAAGGAAGGGTGGGGGAGGTAGAGAGAATGAAGGAATGTAGATGTGTAAAAAAGGAAGGGAGGGAGATAGGGAAAGAAGTAGCGGTAAGGACTGAACATAGCGAAAAGTTGACCACGTTGATTTCCATATGAGACAAAAAATAATTGCCGCTAAAAAAAACCCACCAAGGGTACACAAGAGATACTGTATTATATTTTATGTATTTTGTTCCAGTGTTCGAATTTACCCAAGATCTTACCATTGACACACATTTAACCATACCAATTTAGGTTCCGTAGCCCCCAGAAATATCCGATTCATTAAACAGACTTAATAATGCCTTTAAAAAAATATGTTTTTATCTTTTAACGACTATACATTGTTTTGTTTTGTTTTTACTATAAGGAGATAAATTTGAAGTTAAAAGCAGTTCATAAGATTCGTTTTTGCAAAGACACGTTAATACTGTTTTTCGAATCAGTATTTTTTTTCAAGTATTAAAATTATTTATGTCACAAAAATACATAACTGCAGTAGGACAAGAAGAGAGAGAGAGAAAGAGAGAGAGAGAGAGAGAGAGAGAGAGAGAGAGAGAGAGAGAGAGAGAGAGAGAGAGAGAGAGAGCAGAAGGGGAGAGACAACTAGAAACTCGACCTAACCACCAATATTTGTGTGTATATTTGGTGATAATAAATATCTTTTATTGTGTCAGAGTCACAGCCGCCGTGAGCTGGTGGATGATACGAGGGGTCGATGCTACCACGATATCACACGATTTATACATACAGATTACATTCTTTCCTCTTATCTAAGGTCGGTCTCTACAAATGATTTTCATACAACACTATATTGGATTTTTTATATATATTTATGATTTATATATGTTGGTTATTTTTAATATCTTCGTGGGTCTATATAAATAATTGTTCATATATTAGTGTATTAGTTATTTTGTATATGCGTGATTCCTATAGGATATCATTTCATATAGCGTAAAAAGAAGACATTTTATCTGATATCAATTTAGGCCTATATAAATTATTTTCATAGACCAGAGAATTGATTTTCGTAGTTATATGAATCAATAGAATTAGATTACTGTCACGTATATAGAGATTACAATCATTCCTCATGTCGTATTGGAATTTGTATATATTTGTGAATTAATTTAGTTATGATAAATGCGTGATTCATGTGTATATATATTTTGGTGTATACATAACGCTTTCCCGACCTGTTATCTGTAGTGCAGTTTGCCATTAAATATAGGAATTTATATATCAATGAATATAGTTTATTTATATATATATTTAATGTATATAGATATGATATACTTCCGAACAAATCTGAAAGTTTAGGTATTTTTCCAGACACACACACACACACACACACACACACACACACACACACACACACACACACAACATTGACAGACAGACAAACAGACTTGAGCAACACAGCAATACCTCATCAACTTGTCTTCAGTTCTGTGCTTGAAAATTATTATTGGTTTCCGGTTCAGTTCAGTGAAATGACTCCATCACACACACACACACACACACACACACACACACACACACACACACATATATATATACAAAAAACTGAAGAGCTCTTGACTCTACCCCCATTTGCATGTTAGTCTCACAATTAGGTGGGGGGAGGAAGGGAGAGAGTGGAGCAATTTTGTATTGTGTGTGGCCATTTACACAAACCTGAAGAACATCACGAAGACCTCCTGTCACCTACTCCTCCTCCTCTTCTTCCTCCACTTCACTCTCCCTCCTCCTACTACTCCCCTCCTACTACTACTACTACTACTACAACAACTACTACTACTACTACTACTACTACTCTTCCTTCCCCTACTACTACAACTACTACTACTATTCCTACTACTGTACGACTATTCATCCTACTCCTCTTCCTCTTCCAGTCACATCCTCCTCTTCTTCTTCCTTCTCTTCCTCCTCCACCTCCTCCTCCTCCTCTTCCCGCCACCTCCTCCACCTCCTCCTCTTCCCACCACCACCTCCTCCTCCTCCTCCCTCTGGTATACATGTTCCTCCTCTCTGGTATTATAGGGGCGAGAATTAGTGCTGGAAACTGGATCGTATAATTATTAACAATCACAGCTTTAGTTCTTGTTATTTCGTGGTGTAGTTGGTAGGTATGGCTGGATGGCTCAATTTGGGACCTACCTGAGTTATTGATTTTATGTCTGTTTATATCTTTATTGTTGTTATTATTGTCAATTTTTATTATTATTGTTTTTATTGTTAGTTTTTTTATTGTTAGTATTGCTATTGAAATTGTTATTATTATTATTATTATTATTATTATTATTATTATTATTATTATTATTATTATTATTATTATTATTATTATTATTATTATCAAACGAGTATGTCCATCTCTCTATTAATCGGTCTGTTTGTCTCTCTCTCTCTCTCTCTCTCTCTCTCTCTTTATTCATTTAAACTACTTATCTAATTTAACCTCATCTAATCTAATCTAATCTAAACTACAATTCCTACATCTTCCCATTCAATAAAACACTACAATAAAGTCCTTTACTAACACAACACTTTTCTTTTATTCAATAGAACAAACCATCTCTCAGTGTTGCCAGATAAAGACTCACAACTAACCCTCATTCACTCACTCTAAGAGACGAAAGGAAGAGAAAACCTTTGAGAACGAATTGGGAACGATGACGCCCTGGATTCTCAGTCGCCAGGGTCTTTCGTGTTTACCTGCAGGTCTCAAATGTCCAGGGGCATGAGGAGGAGAAAGAGGAGGAGAAGGGAGTGGAAGACAGGGGAGGAAGAGGAGGAGGGGGAGGAGGAGGGAGTGGAAGACAGGGGAGGAAGAGGAGGAGGGGAAGGAGGAGGGAGTGGAAAATAGAGGAGGTAACATAGGTGGGGGAAAAAGAATAAGATGAGGAGAAGGAGAAGGAGGTTAAGATAGAGGATGAAAGAAGAGAAGGAGGAGGAGGAGGAGGGGGACAAGGAAGGGGAGAAGGAAGACGAGGAGGAGACGTAGGAGGAGAGGGAGGATAAAGAAATGGAGATGAAAGACGAAGCACAGGTATAAAAATAATAATAATAATAATAATAATAATAATAATAATAATAATAATAATAATAATAATAATAATAATAATGATAATGATAATAATAATAATAATAATAATAATAATAATAATAATAACAGGACAAAATACTATTGACGGCACCCAAAAATTGTATTGGATTTCTACTCAAGGAAATAATTTACATTATATTGTAAATTTTTATCTATCTATCATCTCTCCTCCTTCCACTTCCAAATTGAGTGAATAAAAGAGGGGATTAAAAAAAACTCAATGAAAGGGGAACTAAGGGAAATAATACGATAGATGGTGTAAAACAAAAATGAAAAGAAGCAGAAAGTGATTAAAACAAAAGAGTAAACATATCCACACGTACTGTACTTGTTCATAACCTCAATTTGCATACGTATAGTACAGGAATAGTAAAGATGACGACAAGAAAAACAAAATCAATGAAGAAATCTGCATAACGGGTGAGAAGAGGATAAATGGTAATCATGGAGAGATGGATAAACGAATCAATAAAAAAGAATTGATGAAAATTAAGAGACAGAAGAATGAATGATAAAAGTGGGAGTAGGAGAAGAAAGGCATAATAAAAGTGAAAGTGAAACAATTAAAAGAAGGGGAAGAATGAGAAATAAAAGAGGAACGTTGGATGTAGACGAGAAACAAGTGGAGGAAGAGAAGGAGGAGGAGGAATGAGGGGAAGAGGAGGAGGAGTCAAGTGAGAGGAATATCCGCTGGGAGGGCAGGAGTGAGGGGAAACAGAGGAAGAGGGCTCATAGAGGGAAGCCACGGCCCAGGAAGCAGGACGAGGGAACTGAGGGGGAGTAGAGGGGAGAGAGAGAGGGAGGAAAGAAGAGAGAGAGAGAGAGAGAGAGAGAGAGAGAGAAAGAGAGAGAGAGAGAGAGAGGGGAGGGAAGTAAAAGGTGAAAGAAGGAAGATATGGGAAAGAGAAAAGACGGTTTAAGGATGAATTGAAAAAATGTAAAAGAAAATGAAGGAGAGACAGAGACACAGGGATTAACAAGAGAAGGACGGGGAATAACTAGGGAGAGATAGGGAATAACTAGGGAGATATAGGGAATAACTAGGGAGAGATAGGGAATAACTAGGGAGAGATAGGGAATAACTAGGGAGAGATAGGGAATAACTAGGGAGAGATAGGGAAAATAGTAAGAGAGATAGGGAATGAGAGAAGAGACATTAAGCAGTCCTCGGCTATATATTGGGAAAATAATGTGGGTGCCAAAAGGGGTTAAACGGCGCATTGTAGCGTGAAGGAAGAAGGGTGTGTGTGTGTGTGTGTGTGTGTGTGTGTGAGGGGAGGAAACGCCGCCACGGACCGACCCACGTCTGGAAGGGGAAAGGAAGAGAGGGGAGGGGAGAAGAGAGAGTCAATGGAGGGGAAGGGGAGTAGGAGGAGCCAAAGGGTTGACCTAACGTGGGAAACTGACCTCCACCATGGAACCAAAATGACAGCGTAGACATCGACAGGAAGACTCATATTGGCGATGATAATTTACTCCGTCCACTGAACCATTATACATCAAAAAATTCCCCCTAAAATATGTGTTTGAATTAATTTGACAGTTCATAAAGAAATAATCACATTTTTCCACTTTCCTCTCTTCTATATTTCTTTTCCTCCTTCTCTTCCGTCTTTTCCTCCTTCCCTTCATCTCTTCCTCTAGACGGAAGATCAGATTAACACGGCATCAGCAGCCAGCCAATAGTCAGTCATTCTCACCCTGAATATCACAACAACCTCACGTGACCACCAATCAATAATCCGGAATCGACGACTCGACGAAAATAACTTGTGCCTATTGGTCAGCTCGTCCTTGAGGGTGATGGTGCTATATTTGTGTGTGTATGTGTGTGTGTGTGTGTGTGTGTGTGTGTGTGTGTGTCACTCTGTTACGTGGGGTTGTTACTTAGTAATACTTACTAATATAAACGACGTTATAATGTATGTATATTTACGTATTACAGAAAAATAAATCATACAGTATATACTACAGTAACATACATCGAGTGGTGAATAAAATATAACAGAAATAAAGAAATAAATTAGCTGCTGTGGCAAAATACAAAAGCTGGTATCGTGGTAAAGGTTTTCATTTACTCTTGTGGTGGAATACAGTAGTTGTGTTCATATTAAGGTCTATTATTTTGACATGGTGACTTGTGGACTACAACAGGTCCCGTCATCGAAACCTAACGATGTGGTGATATATAGTGATTGACGTTGTGGTGTTGCAGTGTATTAAGGAATGTTGTGGTGATATAAAGCCCAATGTATCGTGGTGAAATACAATCGAGGATATTATAGTGGAAAACAATATCTACTGTTGTGGTGAATACAGTACAGTGAGTGGTGTGTTGGTGATGTGGGACTCACTTGACAATGTGGTGAAGTTTACAATAGTTTCTGTCAATGGTGAATTACAAGTTGCTAATGTCCCGATGAAATACAATGCAGGACGTAGTGGAATACTTTAAGGTAATGTCCTGGTGAAATACAATAGCTACAGTTTTACTACAATACAATACATTAGATGTTGCCGTGAAAAAATACAACTCATGTGATTGGTGAAATACAATATGTTTTGTCATGGTAACATAATAAGTACAGGTAAATTTTTTCATACAATTCAACAGGTGTTTCTGAATATTATTGGTGTTTTTGTCGTTTTATTCAACAGGTTTTTAATAAACGAAAATGGACCAATATTCACTATAACGAAATGAATGAAATAAAATGAAAAATGACCTCAAGTAACACGCATAGTTTGGTGTCACCAGTCCAGCGTATGTTACTGTAGGTTATGTCACTAGCCAAACTACGTCATTATCAAGAAGTAAAATAGGAGTAGTTGGTTAGGTTAGGTTAGGTTAGGTTAGGTTTGGTAAGGTTAGTGTTATGGTGTTTAATCATCAAGTAAAATAAACTGGGGTATCTAATCTTCAGGTAATCCATTGAATTTACTCTGGGAGACACAAGATAACTTAGAACTTTACCTTAGCCAGTCATCGTCTACTGCTGGAGGTAAAAAGCGAAAGGCGGACGTGAAGCTTTCCAGCCGCCCCAGATTCTTGAAGATCACCGACTCCTGGACAAGCACGCGACGGTAGCCTCCACACACGTAACACCAACACCACCAGCACAGCTCCTCTTCCCACCCCTCAGTGTCCCTCATTCCTTGGCTCCTTTCTGACGTAGGGTGGAGGATCAGCCTGGAATACCCCCTCAAAAGTGCCTTCTCCTCTTCTTCCTCGGATACTGACCTCCTCCATCAGGGTATCGATTCCTAAATGCCTTCTGTTACTGTTCCTGTTACTGTTCCTGTCACTTTTACTAGCGTCGTACCAAGGGAGAGAATTCAGTGTAAACGACCAGAGATAAAAAGGACGAGAATATCTACACTTCCAAGACTTTTTACAACTTTTGTGTTTTCATTAGTGTGTCTTAACCCCCAACTACTGTCCGCTCACACCACACCCCAGGTAAGTTGTGCTACTGGTTGGTTCCTTCCTTCCCTGCTCTGGCCTCCCTAGCTTTCCTTCCCCACCCAGCTCTCTCTATCTCTACCTCTCTCTATTGTATTTGCTAATGAGTTTCTAATGATAAATATGATGTCTGAACGATGGCTAATAACCCCAGGTATGACGGAGTGTCGTGTGTGTGTGTGTGTGTGTGTGTGTGTGTGTGTGTGTGCGTGTGTGTTACATGACTTGAGTTGACCTGTAAGCTGTAACTCACTGTAACCATCAATAGACGACAACAAAGATTGGAAACTTATATTAACCTTCAGTCAATCAGGTACAGACTTAGCCATCGTCAAGTTACAATTTCCCAGCTGGTTGAAAATCATAGATATAACTTAATTACGTATCTTAACAGGTGGATTTTCTTCCGTGTTACCTGTAGTGGGGTAAGGGGAAGGGACAATCAAGGGCCATCAACTTCACTATTACAACTCAATCAGTAGTAAATCATATGAGTTAAGTACAATTACTGATTATTATAACACAAAATCTCATAAATTTCAATCAGTTTCCACGCACAATAACTCAGTGTTGGCAGGTTGACCAATATCCCTTCTCTCTCTCTCTCTTATGACGGTATATTGTGATTTCTTTTCTTCTCTCTTCAAGTCATCTTCTTTACACTCACTGACAATTTTTCACACTTAATGCAGACGTGATGCTTCATCTACATATTTAATGAGTTGGTAAATAATATTCCCATGGTTGTGCATTATAAAGAATGGTAATACTTTAGAAATTGTCCGGATAAATATTGACACGTACAATTAGCGACTCTGTACTGCCATCAACGTTATTTATTTTCCTCTTGTGCGTTATGTTACACACACACACACACACACATGCACACACGAGAGAGAGAGAGAGAAAGAGAGATGGTTGCTCATATGAGCAATAGGGGTTGGGTGTAAACGGGACTGTCCAGTATGGGCCAATAGGCCCGCTGCAGTTTAAGAGTTTATATGACACTTACTGGCTTACTGTGTTGAACATGACAGGCGGAATACATCACCAGTACACCACTAGTACACTACCAGTACACCACCAGTACACTACCAATACACCACCAGGAGATCACCAGTACACCACTAGTACGCTACCAGTACACCACCAGTACACTACCAGTACACCACCAGTACACTACCAGTACACCACCAGTACACCACCAGTACACCACTAGTACACTACCAGTACACCACCAGTACACCACCAGTACACTACCACATACACCACCAGGAGATCACCAGTCACCAGTACACACTAGTACGCTACCAGTACACCACCAGTACACTACCAGTACACCACTAGTACACCACCAGTACACTACCAGTACATCACCAGTACATCACCAGTACATTACTAATACACTACCAGTACACTACCAGTACATCACCAGTGCACTACTAATACACTACCAGTACACCACTAGTACACTACCAGTACACTACTAATACACTACCAGTACACCACCAGTACACTACCAGTACACCACTAGTACACCACCAGTACACTACCAGTACATCACCAGTACATCACCAGTACATTACTAATACACTACCAGTACACAACTAATACTCCACCAGTACACTACTAATACACTACCAGTACACCACCAGTACACTACCAGTACACAACTAATACACCACCAATACACTACCAGTACACCACCAGTACATCACCAGTACATTACTAATACACTACCAGTACACAACTAATACTCCACCAGTACACTACTAATACACTACCAGTACATCACCAGTACATTACTAATACATTACCAGTACACAACTAATACACCACCAATACACTACCAGTACACCACCAGTACATTACCAGTACACCACCAGTACACTACCAGTACACAACTAATACACCACCAATACACTACCAGTACACCACTAGTACATCACCAGTACACTACCAGTACACCACCAGTACACTACCAGTACACCACCAGTACACTACTAATACACTACCAGTACACCACCAGTACACTACCAGTACACTACCAGTCCACCACCAGTACACACAAGCACGTCTCCCCTCCCCTGTACAGTACCTCTTCAGCACCTTACTCCTACATCAAACAGCATCTGCCATATTGAAACACTCTACCTCAAATATCTTCAATATATGGCATAGGGGACAGTCTAGGTGAACACAATGGACAATTTGCCTTCATAATGTTTTAGGGTTTTTTTTAATTAAACTACAGTATTATAGATGTATACTGCATTTGACTGTTAAATCAAATCTTAGTATTGTAAGCACGCGGGGGCCACACACACACACACACACACACACACACACACACACACACACAGGGAGAGAGAGGGAGGGAGGGAGGGAGGTAGGAAAGGAGAGAGGGGGTGGAGGGGGAAGTGAGAGAGAGTCCAGGTAGTTATATAGGTAAAACAGTGAAAGGGAGGGAGAAACAGGGAGGAGATGCCAGGGAGATTATAGAAAGAGAATGAGATAAAATATACAAAGTCAGTTGGTGGTGGGGGAGAAGAGGTTGGTATACCCGGAGAGAAGATGGAGAGAACATGAGTTAAGAATGAGAGAGATATGAGAGAAGGGAAGAGAAGGGAAGACGTTTTATTAAATGGTGTAAATGGAGAGGCAGGAAAGGACAAAACATGAAGAACAAGGAGGGAAGGAGGGAGGGAAGGAAGGGGGGAGGAAAGGAAGGGGTGTGGAGGGCAAGTAGGGGGAAGGAAGAAGAAAGAGTGCAGAAGGCAGGGATGGAGGGAAGAGGGGAGGGTGAGGAGTGGGAGGGACAGGGAGAGAGGGAAGGAAAGAAGGAGTATTAAGAATAAAGAGGGAGAAAAGGGAGGGCAGGGAGAGAAGGAAGACAGGCAAGGAGAGAGAGAGAGAGAGAAACTTAGGATGAGAAGAATGGAGTGTGGAAGACAGGTGTTACTGAAGCTTACCTACAGGTGTGTACAATTTATTTTCGACTCCCAGCAGCCAGATGATTAATATTAATTACTGCGTCCGTGAGGTAATTGTCCAAAAAAAAAGAAGAGAAGAATTTTGGAGCTGTGTCTCATTTGTCTTAATGACCATTAACTCTTCATCCAGTAGCCAGCCAGCCTCTTACTGCTGCCCTGTAAGATTTGGCCAAGATGCTGAGTTAAGTGTACGAGATGATGGCTGGACTAAGGGAGAGAGAGTGTGATTTGGTGGTGATATTTGTTCCGGGGGGAGGAGGGTGAGGGAAGGGGTAGGAGGGGGATGGGGACGAGGAAGAGGAAGGGGGACGAAGAAGAGGAGGACAAGGTTGGAGTGGAAAGGGATAGAGGGGAAGGAAGTGGATGGGGTAGGGGGATAGAGAGGGGAAGAAAGGGGAAGAGGAAGAGGTTGAGGAGGATGGGGAAGAGAAAAGGAGGGGATGGAGACGAGGGAGAAGGGAGGGAGGAGGAGGAAGATGGTGGTGGCGGTAGTGATGGTGGTGGTGGTAGTGATGGTGGTGGTAGGTTCAGTCGGGTCGGGGATTTAGATCAGAATTTGGTATAAATCTGAAGGACTTACCAACCTCGCCCCCCCCCCCACACACACACACTAAGGAGTTGGATTACTACCATCGTGTGTGAGAGTCTTTAACACTTTGACCTCCTGAACACTGTCAACACTATCAGCGTCTTATTGCTCGTCTTGGTTTTTTTCTGTTTTTTTTTCTTTTTAATTTAAAATGGTAAATATTCTGAACCACTTGAGGATAAGGCACCCTAGTTTATTTCACCCGATGTTTAACATTACAGGGGGAGGGGTTGATTAGTCTAAGTTTGGTTAGATTAGGTTAGGGTAAATTAGGTTATGATGTTAAATTTGGTTAGATTGAGTTATGTAAGGTTAAATTAGGTTAGGTTATGGTTAGGGTGTTGAATAATCAGATGAAATAAGCTGAGGTGCCTAATCTTCACGTGATCAGATATTTCTTCCATCATAGACCAGGATGTTGATTATTCTCTTGGTAAAAATTCAAGATATTAGTTATGTCTCTCCATATAGTTCAAAATGTTTCATCTTCAATTTGTTAAAAGTTGGGGAGTTTAGTTCAGTCACTCAGAGATGTTGTGGGAGATGTTTCCTGTGTGAATTTCAACATCATACGTGTTACTCTTCAGACAGACACAACCTACGCAGCGTTTGGCCTCCTAGAGTACCAGTGGTTCCCAGACTGTGGTGCGCGGATCCCTAGGAGTGTACGTCGGGGTTTTAAAGGGTGGATGACAAACTGTGACATATGTGGTAGAGTAGACTAGTAGCGTAAATGAGGTGACATAAAATGGTTGCCACTCGCTTCTACTTATATAAACATCAATCTCGCCCCCCCCCCCCGCCCCCAGCTGAAGAAACCTTGACAACACACCTTCGTATTGTTATATCAAGCTTCACCCCTCAGGTCACAATATCTGTATGAACAAGTTAGCCTATCCATCTTATCGCTGTGAATAAAAGCGTTTTCTCATTTAATTTATTTCAAATTTGCATATCTAACTAAACTAGACTTATTAACTTTGCGCTTATCGATGTATAATACTTTTATAATGGATTTTGTATTTCATTTGAATATTTATCTTGCGAAGTATATGCATTTATGTATAAAAAGTTATATCTATATTATATTATGCAACGTATCGGATAAAGGTATATGACGAGCTGCCAGGGTTAGAGGTGCATGCATCAAGTATGTCAGCCTTGAGGGTACACGAGAGGAAAAAAATAAGGTAAAACATTAATTTTGGGCTTATCCAGCTAGGTCTGACAGACTTGCCCCTGGGATATAACAGCGGCGAGACGCTTAGGGGCCGGTAGGTAGTGGGTGACCTCAAGCGGCAATTGGCGACAAGGTGCTAATGACCGGGTTCTTACCTGTATCTGCTGCCGCTGTGGTAGTGACCCACTTTGACCTTGTTCTTGGAAGTATTGGGAAATTATCTCGATTATGACCTTTTAATTTTTGCTCTATAGAGGACTAGTTGTTGTTGATGAGTAGTTAGGTATTTTTAAGGGTTGATTTATTTAACTTAATATCTGTGCCTGTTCTCTATTCGTCTCTCTCTCTCTCTCTCTCTCTCTCTCTCTCTCCTCTACACTTGAGACAGATAACCATCGGATGTAGTAACTCAAACCGTAATATTTCACTCCCTAACAAACTCACAAATTTTCCAGTAAATCGAAATTGCGCCGTGGTGAGGTCCAGACGGCGGCCATGTCGTATACCAAACATGTGCTGCGATAACATATGTGAATATTTAAATGCAGTAAAGACCTGAGTTGGACAGCACATGAGAGGATGTATATTCAAATATTATGCAAATAGGAGTTTGTTGGATCTAGTCCATCCTGTCCGATGTGTTTGTAAATACTTCACTACTTTTGTTAGTTTACCCAACATGTAATTAATGAGGATAATTGTCTAGAATTATATTTGATTATCGTTGACCAAAGTGGGTTGATTATTGCCTTGTGTATTGAGGGACGACAGGCTGATGTGTCAATCTTGATACACAGTCGTGAAGTTCAATTTGGGTTTTATATTATTTGCTAATGATGGTTTACTAATGAGGTCCTTGAGGATCACTAACGCACACACACACGAGCATATACGTACATACATACATACATACATACATACATACATACATACATACATACATACATACATACATACATACATACATACATACATACATACATTCGCACACTTAGTACATTAGACGTACTGATAAAAACACTCCCTATAGTATGGAGGCCACTTGAGAGACCTCATAATATAACTCTACAGTACAAACCTACAGTGTCAGGTCATTAACACCATCTCTAAACAAACACAATAATTTTTACATTGAAGAACGTGACGCTACAATTATCTGATCATGTGAAGATTAACCACCCTAACCTAACCGGATCATCAGGTGAAATAAGGTGAGAAAGCTAATCTACAGTTGATCCTAATTAGCTTATCATCTACCTGTAGTATAGATGGTTTACCTGTATTGAAAGGACGATCATGTCTTTGACTGTGTCTTCTTCAGTACGCTACATCGAATCCCCTCCATTAACTTTTCTCACCCTGTAGGCTTAACACTCCAGTTATTTTCGGCAGCCAGTGTGAAGAATTTGTATTAAACAGTTTGTAAAGAATATCTGCATGTGATAATAATAATAATAATAATAATAATAATAATAATAATAAATCCTCAATGTGGTGTGAAAATATTGTATAAAAATGAAACGCCATTTTTTAACAGATTCTCAGTCAACTTAGAAAACAAACCCCCTTTCTCCTCTCCTCTCCTCTCCTCAATACTCGCCAATTTCAAGAGCGATTAGGTCTTCTTGTCTCAGCTTCTAATTGATGGTACTGGCTCTTAAAAATCAGCCCACACATGAATGCCACTGCTGACACGGCTGACAGGGTGAATCATTACTGCTGACACGGCTGACAAGGGGGATAATAACTACTGTCCTCTCCAAGTTCGGTCAGCCCCCGTGACATATCCTGACCTAGCCTCACCTGTCCTAACCTGATCTAGCTTCACCTGCCCTGACCTGACCTCATCTGCTTTGACCTGACCTATCCTCACCTGCCCTGACCTGACCTCACCTGCCCTGACCTCACATGTCTGACCTGTCCTCACCTGCCCGAACCTTGCCTCACCTACTCTGACCTGTCTTCACCTGCCCGAACCTTGCCTCACCTACTCTACTGACCTATCCTCACCTGCCCTGACCTAGCCTCACCCGTCCTGACCTGTCCTCACCTGCCCTGACCTGTCCTCATCTGCCATGACCTCTCCTCACCTGCCATGACCTGTCCTCACCTGCCCCAACCTGGCCTCACTCCCTCTAGGTCAGGGGTCATTTATCATCCAGGCATGAGTGTTGGTAAGTAGGGTATTTTGTGTTTCCCTTGGAGATGTAAGACTGGAGAAGATGAGATTAGAGTGTCAGTACCGGAGAAGTATGATTGGAGAAGTGAAATCAGAGAGGTGAAATTGGAGAGGTGACCCTTCGTACCTCTCATTCCATATCCCTCCCTCCCTCCCTCCCTCCTTCCCTCTCTCACTCCATCTATCCATCCCTCCACCCCTCCTGGCCTTCCATTAATCAGTGGAGGACTCACCAACCGTACAGTGGAGGGAGGAGGCGGGCAGTTCCATGATATTAACAAGTCTCAGGAGGACAACGAAAGCTAAACACCTCTGAACGACTGAATCACTGCTTTGTAATTGGTCATTTTCAGTCTGTGTGTGTGTGTGTGTGTGTGTTTGGAGGAAGAGAGGAATGGGATAGAACTTAAGAAGGGAAGGAGTGAAGGATAGATGGAAAGAGTAAAGGAGAGAGGGGGGAAGGAAGGAAGGATGGATGGATGGAGGGAGGGAGACAGACAGACAGAGACAGAAAGGGAGTGCAGTCGGATGGTTGCGGTAGGAATTTCTGTCGATAAATTTACTTGGTGTGGCTTGATGATGAGGTGGTGAAGGGTGAGTGAGTAGTGTCATGGCTCACTGATCTATAGGGGTCTGTGTGTGAGGTCTATGTGTGGGGTCTATGTTTGGGGTCTATGTGTGGGGTCTGTGTGTGGGGTCTGTGTGTGTGGGTCTGTGGGGTGTGTGGGGTCTATGTGGGGTCTGGTGTGGGGTCTAAAGGGTCTGTGTGTGGGTGGGGTCTATGTGGGGTCTGTGTGTGGGTCTGTGTCTGTGTGTGTGTGTGTGTGTGTCTGTGTGTGTGTCTGTGTGGGTCTGTGTGTGTGGGGTCCGTGTGTGGGGTCTATGTGCAGGGTCGTGTGTGAGGTCTATGTGTGGGGGTCTGTGTGTTGGGGTCTGTGTGTGTGGGTCTGTGTGTTGGGTCTATGTGCGGGTCCGTGTGTGGGGTCTATGTGCAGGGTCTGTGTGTGAGGTCTATGTGTGGGGTCTGTGTGTTGGGGTCTGTGTGTGGGGTCTGTGTCTTGGGTCTATGTGCGGGGTCTGTGTGCGGGGTCTGTGTGTGTGTGTGTGTGTGTGTGTGTCATAACTCGACTCACAGACGTTATCTCCATACCTTATTGTCGAGCTGGTTTCGTGTTTCATTTCAGCGGATGAAAAGTCGATTTTGGGGAGTTTCATTTTGTGTGTGAGACAGACATACATACAGACAGACAGATAGACATACAGACAGACAGATAGACATACAGACAGACAGATAGACATACAGACAGACAGATGAGTAGATGTTTTTTTTAGTTTTCCATTTTCCTGATTTTGTTCTATTATTCTTCAGATTTTTTTCTACTTATTTTTACTCTTCTTGTTCTCTCCCTCTTCCTCTCCTTCTACTCTCTTTCTCTATTTTTCAATTTTTTCGTCCCTCTTCGTTTTTCTTCCAGTAAATCCCATTCATCACCCTACTTCCTACTCCCTTTCTTCATTATCCTTCAAATGAACTAATATAAAAGGAAAATTTACTCCCCTCTTCTTTTCCTTCTCCCCCCTTCCTTCAATCCTTCTCCCTCCCTCCTTCCCGCTACTCCTCCCCTTCAATCCCTACCCCTCCTCCTCCTCTTTCTTTTCCCTCTTCTCCCTTTCTCCCTCCTCACTCCCTTCACCACCTCTTCGACTCCCTCCCCTCCTGCCCTTTCAATCCCCCAAAATACTTGACCCCACCTTTGTTTGGATCCCCAGTTCGAATCCCCGAAGGTATACTCAGGAAGGGTCGGTTTTGTCCAGTGTTGACCATGTTGTGGACGTCTCGACAACCTAATAATTTATTCCCCGACGCACCACTAATGGTAAGCCACTCGCGTGAGGTCGCTTCGTTCCTCTGGTAGTTCCTGAAGGACTCTAAGTGGTAGTGTGTGTGTGTGTGTGTGTGTGTGTGTGTGTGTGTGTGTGTGTGTGTGTGTGTGTGTGTGTGTGTGTGTGTGTGTGTGTGTGTGTGTGTGATATTGCATCTTTATATTCACACGTACACTCCCTTTGTGACATGAATCTTTCTCACACACACATAGACAGTACAGGTATATAAACAGTGTATATAGACAGTACAGGTATATAAACAGTGTATATAGACAGTACAGGTATATAAACAGTGTATATAGACAGTACAGGTATATAAACATTGATAAACATGAAAAACCTCTGACAATTTGGGAGCTTGGAGAGGCCAGCGAAACACATCCGTCGATTAGTATTGGAAGACAGTGGAAACGTAGACAAAGTTCCCACGTGTCAGTGTCTCGCACTAACGAGCAGCAATTACGAAAATGGAGACCAAATTTGCATATAGGGCACGCAGTCGGTGTCCCCTGGCGAGGCTCCGACGAACTAGCGGATGGACGAAGTGACTGACGGACGGATTCACACACACACACAAGCAGAGGCCGGGTCGGAATGTTTCACTTAGTCTAACCGGATATGAGTGGAACTTGTGTGTATGAAGGTGATTTTTTTTTTAATGTTATCAACGACGAAGGAAATATTTTACCATAGTTAATTAGGATGGATGGATTTGTTTTTATTTTATATTATTTTTCTATCGATTATTTTTACTTATTTATTTCTTTGGTTTTATGGGATAGTCACTCGTTATATATTGTACAATAAAGATAAAATTCTAGAGTTGAGTAGCAGTCTAGTGAAATTAAACATGTATCACCTGAAAATTAACCTGGATATTAGCCACTCTAGCAGTAACCTAACCTAACTCTAACTTAACCTAACCCCTTGAGGTAGCGTTAGGAGGATTAATCTTCAGGTAAAAATAATCCGGCGGGGCCCCCGAATGATTACAAGAAGTTTGACAACATATTTCCGGTAAAGTAAGATGGAGGCGGGAAGGTTGGCTCTGTTTATCTGGTATTTGTAAACAGTTTTATGATAAAGGTCGCAGTACCTGGTGCCTCGTGCTAGATCTCCTGTGTGACAGTGATGGTTGCTCGAACACACACACACACACGTACACACAAAAGAGATTTATGTACTGTACAGCCCTGTAAATGTATTCAATGCATATTATATCATTATGTCTAAATCAAATGTAAGTATGTATATTTTCAGCCACCGGCTGCAACTCTATTAATAAACCGTTTATTATTATTATTATTATTAAGATGGACAACAAAAGACTCACCACACCAATATTCTAATTATTTTGTGTTAAAATATAAGGAAACTTCTCGTATTGTTTCTGTATTTATAGTAACATTTTTTATGAGAATGTTGTCATAAAGCGAGACCCATCAGCAGCAGAACACTTTAATGAAGGAGGTGTGGCGCTTCTTCCCTCCTACAACATCATGGTTGGCGCCTGTATGTCAACGTTGAGGAAAACACACCTGTATATGTTAACATTAATACATACTGAGGTCAGCTACAGGTAAAAATTGAAGTATTTGATAAGTCAAGTTATGAGAGATTTAATAAACAAAAGTATTTGGAATTTTAACTTAAAAAAGAGACGTAGAAATGCTTATGGACTGAACTAGGGACCAGCAGAACCCAGATAGTCAGCCCCGCAATGTGGTTGAGACGCCTCGCTATTATAAACTTTGTAAGGTGTTTATCCGTTAACATAAGAATAGCGGGCCTATTGACCCATACTAGGCAACCCATTTTACACCCAACCCCTATCTCCCATACATCCGTCCAACCTATATTTGAAGCTATCCAGCGTATTCGAGTTTATGATAAATTTCGCTAACTTATTCCACTTATCCACTACTTTATTTGCAAACCGATATTTACCTCTCTCACGCCTAAATCTAAATTTGTTTAATTTAAAATCATTGCTACGAGTTCGCTCCTGGTTGGATAGTTTGAGTACCTTTGTTATATCACCTTTGTTTAACCCTGACTTCCATTTATACACCTCGATCATATCGCCCCTCACTCTACGTCTCTCGAGGGAGTGCAAATTAAGATGCTTTAACCTGTCTCTATACTCAAGGTTCCTAATGCCCGGGATTAGTCTTGTCATTCTCCTCTGAATTCTTTCCAATGATTCTATATCCATCCTGTAATACGGTGACCAGAACTGAACTGCGTAATCCAGGTGTGGTCTCACAAGCCCAAGATATAGTTTTAGAATAACCTCACTATTCTTGTAACTAACACTCCTTTGTAAGAACCCAAGTATTTTGTTGGCCTTGTTTAGAGCAAATACGCATTGTTGTCTTGGTTTAAGATTCCTACTTATCATTCCTAAATCTTTCTCACAATCGGATTTCTCTATAACAACGTTGTTCATCTGATATCTGGTTTCTCTGTTTACATATCCTAGAGTCCAAGACTAAGTACTTTGTATTTGTCCACATAAAATTTCATCTGCTATTTTTCAGACCATGCGAAAAATTTATTTAGATCTCCCTGTAGTTTTGCGGAGTCCTCTTTAGATTTAATTACACGCCCTGTTTTAGTGACAACAAATTTACTTATATTGCTGTACACGCCTATATCTACGTATGTCGTTTATGTATATAATAAAGTGTCATGGTCCAAGTACTGAGCCTTGGGATACTCCACTAGTGACGTCACCCCAATCGGATTTAGTGCCATTAATGCTTACTCGCTCTTTCCTGTCCTGCAACCACGCCCTAATCCATTTTAGAACATGTCCTCCAATTCCATGAACCACCACTTTCGTATTAGTCTTTCGTGTGGGATTCTGTCGAAGGATTTGCTAAAGTCGATGTATACCACATCATAATCGTGTCCGTCATCCATTGATTCGTAAACAGTTGAAAAGAATGATAATAAATTTGTCAGACATGAACGCCCACGTGTAAAGCCATGTTGGGAATCATTGATCAGCTTGCGCCTCTGTGAGCAGACAATATTTATTCATCTATAATATAAGAGCATAAGAACATAAGAAAATAAGGAGTCTGCAATAGGCCGGTTGGCCTGTGCATGGCAGCTCCTATCGAGAGTTACTACCACTCTCTATCATCCATGAATCTATCTAGCCTCCTTTTGAAACTTTCCAGCGTTCCAGCACTTACTACAAAGTTGCTAAGCTTGTTCCACTCGTCTACCATCCTATTTGTGCATTTTCACTTAGAATAGTTTACTCCTTTTATTAGCTGTCACTATTTATTATAATATAAACATAACAGTACCTCCAAACTCGTACTGGACCTCCTGTGTAAGAAATACCGCTAGATGACAAGTGATATTTCCGGTGTTTTTCATTTGGGCGAAAAATTCAGTTTGTCCATCTTTCATTTAAGTGACAGTAAAATGAATCAGTCAAGGCTTTTTTTTCGTCTAATTGAAGAAAAAATTATCGCCCAAATGAAGCGATTTTTCGCGCATAAATGAAAGGTGTTTTTTTCGCCCATATGAACCGCGCCGTAACATACACCATCACAGAGTATTGTATGATAGATGTAATGCCTTGTGGGATAAGGTGACCCTCCCGCTGTAGGTCAAGTTGTCAGAGGGTTCTTAAAGGAGTTGTTTGTTGTTTGTGATAGACATCTGAGATCTCTGCTTAATAACTCTAGTTGTTAAAATACCTGTGTCTAAAATAACAACAATAACCACAATTACAACTATAACAACCACAAATAAACTGTTAAATATCAATAACAACAAAACACTAAAAAAAAACAGCAATAATCATAACCACAACAACAAAATAATACAACAATATCAACAAACACAGAAAACGAATCATCAAGTTTTCTGGAAATTACGCAACAATTCTAACATCGGAGACTCGAAGTGTGTGTGTGTTGACAGGCAGCAGGAACAGGGCGGGTGTGTGTTGAGAGGTAGGAGAAGGGGGCAAGGGAGAAGGAGGGTGGGTGCGTGTTGAGAGGCAGGAGAAGGAAGCAGGAGGAGGAGGCAGAAGAAAAAGGAGGGTGGGTGTGTTTTGAAAAGGAGGAGAAGGAGGATAGGTGAGTACTGAGAGGCAGCAGCCCCCACCACCATCATGTACATTACTTCACGTCTCCCCAGTTGTAGTTACTCCTGCGGTCGACGGGTCTAGATTGTCTCTTTCGTTGAGGCTTCGTCGAGCTCCTCACCCTTGCTTAACCTGCTGGCTTTATTTACTTAAGTATGTGACTTGTTTGAGAGGGAGGGTTGGAAAGGATCCGGGGCTTGATTTGGTTGTTTATTGGCATTACAGTTGCCCAATGTTGATGAGAACCGATAACCGAGAAAACATTATTAGTGGCAGTAATATTAATTGACACCTGTAAAATCACACGTGTCTCCCCACCCCCCCAAAAACGTAATTGACACTAAAAATCAAAATTATCTTCCAAAACATCATGATTGGCATTAAAATAAATATTAAATTTGCCCCTAAAAGCAACATTCATGTCGGAGGGTAGGAGGTTCTGACGTCATCATTCATGTGGGATGGCCTGGGGTTCTAACGTCATCATTCTCGTGGGAGGTCCTGGAGTTCTGACGTCATCATTCCCGTGGGAGGGTCGGAGATTCTAACGTCATCATTCCCGTGGGAAGGCCTGGGGTTCTGACGTCATCATTCCCGTGGGAGGGCCTGGGGTTCTGACGTCATCATTCCTGTGGGAGGGCCGGAGCTGGGGCGGGCTATTACGGGATGCTAATGACTACTGGTTTGTGGTTGACAGTGTGGTGCAGGCCATAGTCTCACGGGCACGGCCCACACACACACCCCCCCCATGGGAGAACTGGAGGGGAGTCAACACCCCCAGGGGAGAGCACCTAGGGTGGGGAGTGGGGATGGGGGGGAAGAAGGAGTAAGAGTACCCCCGTCAAATATGAGGTTGGTGTAGGGAGGTAACGTCTGTCTGTCTGTCTGGGAGATAATAGTGTATACCTGTGAATGGATTGACAGGTAATGACACAGATTAATTATATTAATTAGAGTACAATAAGTTATTTTTTTTTCTGGCGTGATACAAAGGAAATGTACACTAATTAATACTTAATTGAGAAATATGAAAACAATTCCCAGAGAGATTTGGCTCATAACGCTTTAACGTTAAAATGTTATTACAGCACTTCAACACCTCAGGCCTTTACCGTTTACCATAACAAACAGTAGAGCCATGACGGGGCCTTTGTGAAGACTGGTAACGTAAACAGAAAGTCATATAAGAACACAAACTCTAAAATAACTGAAGCCAGAAATAAATACTAATGAAAATGCTATATACTCCTATAGACGATAAAGTGATCTTTCTTTATCATTGTTTATCATTAAGTTAACCAACTGTCTTTTTAGTGTTTTTTATATTTGAGTCTGTAACCAATGAAAACCTCATTTGTTAAGAAGATGTCTTGCGATTGGTCACTCACACATTATTTACATTGTTTGAGCTATTTCCCTAAAATGCGTTCCTTTAGTATTAAGGCTAGACGCACACTACCAATGAAAACAACCTTAGTGATATGCGTGCGTTGTGATTGGTTGTTTTTTTTAATTTGTGTTGTTGTCACGTGTTTATCTCACTGTTTAAGCTGTCAGTTTCAACAAGGATCCTGTCAAGGTGGTCTGCTGTGTACTGTGAGTAGTGAACCAAATGAATCTTACCGTTTATTGTCTTATTTACTGTACTTAATCATGTGTATATTAATTACCTGTGTATAGCAACTTAGGAGAAGTAACTGTGGTTTATTTGTACTTATTTGTTTTATTAGGTAAGTAGGTATAGCATAGTATTTTTGTTTCCTTTTCACTTCGAATCAAATTTACAAGTGGCCGTTAAGTATTGCTGTTCTAAGACGTTTATATGATTCTGGTGAGGTTGATGTAACGTTAATGTTATTGGTACTTTAAGATGTTCGAATAGTCTTTGTTTACTGTAGTTTGTAGACTTGAAGCGTTTATGTATACTGTTTAGCCATTGTTTACTGTGTACCTTCATTGTCTATATACATGCTGAATAAACCTCTCTATATCGACCTGTCTAAACATAATTAATGCTGTATATACACTTATATTAGTATGTTAAGGTAAAGGTGTAGAAGAGAGTGACCACCAGAAGGAATTGTCCGAATTGGTTGAACACTTTTCTACACACTAATATCATGATATTAAACACAAAAATGGAAACGACAATGCATAGAACCCAATGGAACCAGACCTAACAAACCCAACCTATGGGTTTGTTAGGTCAGGTTCAGAAACAGAATAGCGGACCCCTCGTAAATTTATTTACAAAATCATTTGACACGGGAGTTGTGCCATTCTGGTGGAAACAGGCAAATGTAGTACTCATATTCAAAAAGGGCCGATTAGTTTGACGTCAGTAGTTTGGAAATTTCTTCAATGAATTATAGCAAACAGCATCCTATCGCATTTAGAGAAAAACAAATTAATCTACGACTCTCAACATGGGTTTACAAAGGGAAAATCTTGTCTAACAAATCTGCTGACGTTTTTTTAGGAAAGTCTTCGAGGTAGCAGATAATGACGAAAATTGCGATGTCATTTACCTAGACTTTAGCAAAGTGTTTGACAGAGTACCGCATCAGAGGCTTCTGAGAAAAGTTAAGGCTCATGGTATTGAGGGGAAAGTTTTAAATTGGATAAAATCATGGCTCACCGATAGAACACAGAGAGTCAGCGTAGATGGTGTTAAATCTGAGTGGGGCTGTGTAACCAATGGGGTTCCCCAGGGGTCAGTACTGGGCCCACTCTTGTTCATAATCTACAAGTACATAAACGATATAGATACTGGGATCAGCAGTGACATAAGCAAGTTTGCGGATGACACAAAATTAGGGCGACAGATTAATTCAGGGCAGGATGCAAATACACTACAGGAGGATTTAAATAAACTGCAGGTGTGGTCAGAAAAATGGCAAATGAAATTCAACACCAGCAAGTGCAGCGTACTTAATATTAGAAGAATAAATACTGCCAATGTATACAGCCTTAACAACATCAACCTAGAGAAGGCGACTTGTGAAAGAGACTTAGGGGTATTTGTAAGCCCTTTTCTACACCTTCACCGTATGTTAACTAGCAGATGATTAACTCAGTATGTCATGATGAGTAATGGAGATGAATTACCTACTTTGATGAGCAATGACAACTAATTAACCTGCGTTCATGACTCATGGGGGAGCAGTACCTGAGACTAATGATGATAACTTGAGTAATGGCAGTTCTTTTACCTGTGTCAATGAGTATTGATGGTGACTTTTAAGTGTGGTGATGAGGCATCCTGGTGATTTAAACTGTGTTGATGGGTCACTGCTGTGATTTTGCACGTGTTAATGACTAATAATGGTGGCCGTACCTGTGTTAAAGACTAATAATGGTGGCAGTACCTGTGTTAATGATTAATGATGGTGGCCGTACATGTGTTAATGATTAATGATGGTGGCCGTACCTGTGTGATGAGTAATGATGGTAACATTAGCCGTATTGATGAGTAATGATGGTGACATTAGCCGTATTGATGAATAATGGTGACTCAACCCGTGGTGAGGAGTAATGACGGTGACTTCGTGTGCTGTTGAGTTTTCTTGGTGACCTGTGAGTGAGTGAGAGGGAGGTACTGGTGTCTACTGACCTCTTCATACTCTGTGGTCGTGTGGTGATGGAGACTGGAAGAAGGAGAAGGAAGGAGGGAAAGATAGGGAGTGAGGGAGGGAAGAGGATGGAAGAAGTGAGAGATAGGGAAGGAGAGAAGATGGAGGGGGGGGGGGAGGGAGGAGGAGGAGGAGGGTGTCCCGCCTCAAGACAGGATGTAACTTTGATAACCACTGTGACCGCAAGGTGAAACAACCTCCTGCGGGGGTAGAAGAGGGAGGGAGGGTACGGAGGGCGGGAGGGAGGGAAGAGAGGGGGTTAGGGAGGGAGTGTGTGGACATTATCGTTTGCTTATTTGACCCTCTTGTATGGCGGCCTCCAACCTCACCTGTTACCCCTGAGTGGCGTCCTCTATACACGAGGAGCAGATAGTATCAACAATAACACAAACCCTTCTTGAATCATCGCAAATGTCTCTTCATCCTCCCTACCATCATCAAATGTTTGTGTGAGTGACCTTTTTCACCCTTACCTGTGCCCCCCCACACCTCCCTACCTCACCTCACCATCTCCACCCGCCCCCTCCCTTACCTCACCATCTCCACCCGCCCCCTCCCTCCTCCCTCCTACACCTTCTAGCCTTCCTCCCCCTCTCTCTCTCTCTCCCAGGTGAACAAGACGTAACGATAGCCACAGTCATTAGTTTTCCTGATCGTCTGAAACACTGTGAGTAGCTCCCTCGTCCCTGTTCAAGGCTTCCCCTGAATCTCTGTTGAGGGAACGACAAAGTGAGCGGAGTAGTTTGTCGTCTTGTGCAGGAGGTCGACACCTCCTGTGGTCAATATTCGCCGCTGTGTAAGTGATTCAATTATTTGTTTATCAATTATTTTAGTGTGAGGATAGGAGAGGGTACTGAGAAGCGAAGGACGGGAGAGGAATATGTGTGTGTGATATTCTTGGTGTTGAAGTGCTGATGAACACGAAGGATCAGTGACGTGTAGTGTAGATGAATCCTTCTTCACTAAACAATACAGTAATATACAACTCGATGGGTTATGACCGCCATTGTCACTCGAGTCATTGTTATCTGAGTCTTGGTAATATAAACAACATATATAAATTTATCGTGATTTCTATACAGTTTTTATTATATGTAAACAATTCTGGTATTTTAGCGGATGTAATAATAAAAATAGTTCCTGTTTGTGAGTGAAGTGTTAAGGGAGGGAATAACATACACAAACTAGATGATCTTTGATGCAACTCATGTGTGTCATTGAAGCTGGTACACAATTATATGGAATTAATTGGTAAACTGTCGTCTCTTATCAGTGTATCTAATTATATTTTTATAGTGTAGAGCGGGAGTGACCAGCCATTTTGTTATTCGGTGACACAAAAGTTTATTAAAGTTAAACAGATGTAGCGATTAAGGCGTTTGGGGATATTATGGGTTAAAAGTAAATTTACCTGTCATGAGCACTTCAGGTTGTCTTCCACATGATGAACCTTAGTGTAAATTAGAAGTACAAAAAAAAATTCGCACCATTAAATATTAAGTGAACTGATATAGAAATGAAGGTAATGTCAGGCTAATATGGCGGTTATTGGCAATTACCGGAAGACAGATTGCCTATCAGTCATGAGTATCAATCACTGACCGGTTTGGACACTCATCTCAGGTCATTGAGGGCGGGGTCATGTGAGGTCAATATAAGGGGTGAGTGTCTCTTCTTTAAACTCTACAATGTGATTTTTTGTTGCAGGTTTGAAGTTGACCTGGGCGGAGGCGTGTGATTGGCCAGGGCGTGAGCACGTGACCTGCGGTGGTGGTGGAGATGGGCGAGCCAGGTCAGGGGTCAGCAGTACACCTGGTGGCTTGTGAGGCTCAGGACGTTCACACCAGTGCGCCCCCGCACCACACCCCTACCATGCAGAAGACCCTCTACGAGACCTACCCGGCCCAGCCTCCCTCCTACACCTCCTACTACGAGAACCACTGCAACAACGGCTATGGCTACGAGGCTGGGTCCTGTGGCCAGTACTACGACGAGTATGTGGATTACCGAGCAGCATGTGGCCTCAGTTCCAACATGATGCCTCAACATATGATGATGACGCAGGGAACACAGCCGGACTATGGTTCCTATATGACTGCGCCTCAGATGGGGTATTGTGACCCAGGGTTAAGTAAAGACTACATGGCCTGGGCCAGGGAGCAGCCCCGTGGCCATGGTAAGAAGAGCCCCACTGTGCCCCTTAACCAGCCCCCTCCTTCCGGCCAGGGCCAGGTGCCACCGATGCCACAGCCCCAACAACAACAACAGCAGCCTCCGCAACAGCACGGACAGCCGACCAGCCTACAGCAGCCCACGCCCGCTCAGGGGCAGCCGCCACCTGTTGTCACTCCCCCGAACCAACTCACGCCGATCTCTCTACCGTCAGGCACGGGTAAGTCTCATAGCTATAATAGATGCATAAATACCACTAACACAAGCGACTCATTTATACACGCCTCAGGCATTTTATCACAATTCAGAAGATATTTTTGGGTATTTACCACCACGCACACACACCTTCAGCCACATCAGCATGTTTCTCACCTCTTGTGTATCATTAGATAAAATGGTATTTGAATGCGATTCATTTTCCCATACACAGGAGTCACATTAAAATACCCCGTCTCTCTCTCTCTCTCTCTCTCTCTCTCTCTCTCTCTCCACACAATCTGCAATATTTTTATACCAAATTGTTTTTATTTATTTTGACTTTCTAAGTTTTTTTTTATAAATAGTGTTTAGATGATGATGAATGGTGGTGTTCTCAGGTCGGATCATTCTTCTCTGGGTTCTATATCATTCATTTTAACACAACGTGTTCATCTTAAAAATATATTATTTATATTTCACTGTGAATAACTAAATGAAGGTCATCGATATAGTAAAGACGAGGCTGTGTAGGCCATTTGGCGGATTAATGCAGATATTTGCTTAAGTAGTGGAACAAGATTAACCTGTGGTGAAAGTGTATTAACCCCTTCACTGCGGGGGCGATAGTTTTAATGTTCTATTTGGTTAACGCCGGACGAGTTTATTCACCACAGAGAGGATCCCGTACACAAGTGGTTAAAAGTAAATAACGTAGTGGGAATGATCTAAAAAAGATATAGGTTAAAGTGGAAGGACACAGTGGGTGGAAATACGTGTAGGGGGGGGGGACAGGTAGCTATGTGGAGTGACAAATGAGGAAACATAAGTGTAAGAGAGTATATTAGTGTACAGTCCTCAAGGTGTAGTCTGCTGTACACTCCTTTGGGAACTGTTCTTATTTTTCTGGTTGTAGAGGAAAGCGTAGACAATGTGGTGAACCAGGATATTCTTTTCTTTTAAGTTTATAAGTGAAAATGGTATCCTGTTTATTTCTTGCATTCATTATCCATATTATTTCCTTAGCTATTCCTTTTAAGTCTAGATTTATTTTAATTTGAGTAGCCACACTAATCTAACATAACCCCCACAAGTAGTGTTAGGATGGTTAAACTTTAGGTAAAATAAGCTGGGGTGGAGATTCTTCAGGTGATCCATTTTGTTATTAGATAAGTTAACATTATTCAAGTGTAATATGCACCGTCTTATTGATTACTACCAACAAATGCTGCATAAACATCAAGCGCAAAATACAATGTAACTTTTTTTGTCTCTAATTTCCTAGTTTGATTTTTAAAACGTAGAAATTAAATTTTTTTCAATTACTACTACTACTACTACTAATAATAATAATAATGGATTACCTCGAATAATACTCGCAATATCAAAAGAAAATTAACATATAGATACAGTATGGCGCGATTTTATTTCCTAGAAGCGAAATTAATTGCAGTAAAAAAAATATCGTTCGTAATGATGAAACACCTTGACTACCGGAAGGCGTTAAATTAGGTTAAGTTTTTCGTAATCATAAGGTGAAATAAACAGGGGTGTCTAATCTTCATGTGATCCATAAACAAAAATTCACTCCACCGATAAAATCTATTTCAATGCAGTATACCTTGAGTAGTTATATAGAGTAAGATGATGTTACCACCACCACCTAGGTCAATGTACGACTCCCCTCTTATCACTTTTATATATTCAGATGCCGATAACTGCTGTGTGGGGGTGAAAATACTCAACTTTGTGGTACACCTGGGAACTCTAAACATCTCCCTTGACGGTGTTTCGTTTTGTATTTCGTTCTTGATCTTATACTTGAACATGTTTGAGTTAACATTGGTTTATTTTCTTTGGAAGAGTTCAGTGTTATGAATATTTTCCTTGCAAGTGTTCAATGCGATGATAATTTTCTTTGCAAGTGTTCAACGCATTTACAATTTTCTTTGGAATAGTTCAACGCAAATAATAATAATTCCATTTTCAAGATTTCAACGCAATGATCATTTTCTTAACAAAAGTCCCGATTTAGGATAATAATTATCAGTCCCCAGTTGGTTAAGGAGTATACACACTACTCTGGTGGTCATTAAAGCAACGTTTGTCCTTTTACATTAAAGCTTACGAATCGTGTCAACATAGGAATCCTTATATTAAAATCTGGAGGGCCCGAGTCTCAATGGACATACACCCGAAAATATCAAACAAATCGGGAAATAGTGATCGATTAGTTTAGCTACATGGAGGACGAGTTAAGTCAGGTGTCGACAGTCATCCTCCAGTATCGAGTTTTAGTTCGTTCCACACACACACACACGAGAGATATCATTACGAGTAAATTCAATACATGACTTCCATTTATGATCATGGAGTAGGTGTTATGGGTCTCCAGCCGAGCTCTTCCACCATCCTGAGAGAGGGGGTTTGGTGTCAGGGAAGATAGACGGTGTGAGGTGCAGCGACAACAACAACACACTCGTCCGCGGAACAGTACACAAGAGATGTGTTTCTGCCATACTGTCACCCACCACCACGTCTATACTTCACTTTATATACCAGTTTGTTTTCTATTTTGAGAGTTCACGTCCAGTAGATAAGAGGGTGTATTTCTCTCACTCACCTGCCTCCCTTACCTGTATGCCAGATTGTCTTGTTTAGAGAGTTAACTTGTTCATGTTTACTAGACACAGACACGCATCCCTGTTAAATTTATCCCCACCATTACGTTGTTTTGAACATAAATGGGCATCAACTTATTCCTGTTTCTGAAGATTTTGATTGTCTCTGTTTGGAACTTCTAAATCATTGTTAATATTATTTTTTTCTCTTTCATTCACTTTTCTTTATCATATCTCTCTACGTTCTCTTCTTTTTATTTATTATTTTAACTTCTTCAGTCTTTTAAAACTATTGTGTCCTCTTCCTCTTGAGACATCCCCCCCCCCCCTCACACACACTCCTCAGCGAAGCTCTTACCACCAGCGCTGTTTATCGTCCGTGACCTTCCCAGTTACTCTACCTTCTCCAGTCCCCTCAACCACGCTCTCTCCCTCCCTCCTCTTACTCCCATCTTTATTTTTTTCTTCTCCTTGGCTCACTAAGTCCTTCCTACCCCCCTCAGTCCTCTCTAACACTCTTACCTTTACCAGTGACTCCCATCCCGTGACCTTATGAAATTATCCGAACCTTTCTTTACGCTTTTAACTTCAATATCTTTATTCTCCTCCTCCCCTTACGTAACCCTCCAATACCATCTTACTCTCCACAGTTCACCTAAACATCCTTCACCTCAAACGCCCTCTTACTCCTTGTGGCTCTCACTGGATCACTCTCACTCTCTCTGACGCTCTCCTCCTTCTCCTCCTCCTCTCGTTATCCGCCTCCACGGCCCTCGGAGGCACCCCATCTGACACCTGTTCAACTGAGTTCTGGTTGATCCAGTGGGCCGCGGCGGGTCATCACTCAGCGGCGCCACGGTGCCATTCTTCGGGACAGCGGACCCGACTCACTGGCACTCCATCACCCACACAGTCATCACCTGACACGCCTGCTACCAGTGCCATATTTTACGCTGGGGGAGTGAGAGGGAGGGAGGGGACGGGAGGGGGACGAGAAGAAGGAGGGGCGACACCCATGCGGATTCCCTACATCGATTTTTCTTCTTTTGGGAACTGTGACACGTCGAGGAAAACAATTTGATTATGTGGGAGGGTTTATCGGGACGCTTTATGGGGCTGAGTGAGGACCTTCGGGGAGCATCATGGCTTGGGGGTTTATTATTTATGGTAGTGTGTCTTGTAAACTGTCGGGGAGACCACAATACTCTTGTTGGTGTTGGTCGACCCCTACTTCCTCTTCCTTCTCTCCCTTCTTCCTCTCCTTCCTCTTCCCCTTCCTCCTCGACCTCTTTAAGAAAAAAAAATCTATTGTGTGCATTCTCTGTGGGTATGTGATTGAATGTTGGTGTGTTTGTGAAAGTGTATCCGGTACGTTAGTTTGTTTGTTTGTTTGTCCATGTTCGGTACAGGGATATGTGTGTGGGGGGGGGGGGGGGTGTGTCTGTCTGTCATTGTGTCTTGTTTGTCTGTACTGTAAAAATGTTTTCTGTTCTAAAACTCTCTATCTCATTTTTCTTTTTAGATAACCTTAGAAGTACACCTGTCACATGGCACGGTTCATTTGTCAAGTTGCCATTTGTTGTATCAGGCGTCATATGGCACGTGTTAGCTCTCACTCCTCAAGTCTAATGTGTCACTGTCATGTGTCATAAGGAACATAAGTGAGGTGGATGTTTTATACGGTAATTTTGTCGTTGTTGTTTTTGCTGTGTTTGTTTTTGTAGATGTTCCTGATATTGTTACTTATACAATCCAGTGTCATTTATTTTCTACTGTAATGGTGCTCTCTCTCTCTCTCTCTCTCTCTCTCTCTCTCTCTCTCTCTCTCTCTCTCTCTCTCTCTCTCTCTCTCTCTCTCTCTCTCTCTCTCTCTCTCTCGCCAAGCACACACCAGAGAACCTTGGCTGCTGGGGACCGTGCTGCATTGACGACTATCTGTCATTGCCTCCGTGTGCTGAGAGAGAGAGAGAGAGAGAGTGAGAGAGAGAGAGAGAGTTAGATAATAATCGAGGGAAACAGAGGGAAAAAAGAGAAGTGGTGAGAAAACTAAGGGGAGATACAGAGAAGAGAAAAACGTTTGATGGGGAAATGAGACAGGGGTGGAGATTGTCACTTGTCTTTGTGTATATAAACCATTCCATCTCATTCATTACTACTACTACTGTGATCACCAGTACTATCACCACCATCACAACAACCACCTTACTCACTACCACAACACTCACTCACCACCACCAGAACTATCACCACCATCACAACAACCACCTTACTCACTACCACAACACACACTCACCACCACCATACTATCACACCATCACAACAACCACCTTACTAACTACCACAACACTCACTCATCACCACCAGTACTATCACCACCATCACAACAACCACCTTACTCACTACCACAACACTCACTCACCACCACCAGAACTATCACCACCATCACAACAACCACCTTACTCACTACCACAACACACACTCACCACCACCAGAACTATCACCACCATCACAACAACCACTTTACTCACTACCACAACACACACTCACCACCACCAGAACTATCACCACCATCACAACAACCACCTTACTCACTACCACAACACACACTCACCACCACCATACTATCACACTCACCACCACCACGCTATCACACTCACCACCACACCGTCACTCACCACCACACCGTCACACTCACCACCACACCGTCACACTCACCACCACACCGTCACACTCACCACACATACAATCACACTCACCACACACACAATCACACTCACCACCTCCACCACCACACTACCACCACAGGCAGAGGGAAATGTGACTGGAATTTGACGGATGAACTGCTTGGGGGGGGAGGAGAACGGGAATGGACTCTGTGTGATCTGGAACCCATTCCCATTCCCGAATTATGAACCAGCTGGAGAATTCGACAATATAAGTGTCTGTATAATAATTACATATGCATATAGACTCATATACAATACTCCTGCATTGTTATTTAGTTGTAATAAACAGGTAAAATACAGGTGATATATTACACTTATATTCTGGACTCCCCAAAAATTAGTGTTTTTTTAATTGTAATTTTATTGTTTTTATTCATCATTAACTTAATTCACAAATGTATGGAATAAATGTATAAGATATGTATAAGAGACGTCATATGTGCGTTACTTTATAAGGTATAACACACAGTCTACTACAGTACTGACGGTATTGTGTAAAAGTAGAGAATTTAATTTTAAGGGAACAATTTAGAGCATTTACACGCGTCAGTGGAAAAAGAGAGGGGTAGGAGGAGGAGAGAGGGGTAGGATGGGGGATGAGAGAGAGGGGTAGGAGCAGGGGGGTGAGAGGGAGGGGAGAGGGAAGTGTACGAGGGGAAGACATGGGGTGAGGTAGTGGTGTGTGGGGAGGAGGAAGTGAGGAGTTGGGGGATAAATTAATGTGTGTGTCTTTAGCCCCACAGACATACGCACATGCATGTATATTTACACACGCACAAACATACCACCACATCACAACCCTCTACATCCACCACACCACTACACCACAGAAACCACCATTACACCACTACCACCATCACACCACTACCGCCATCACACCACTATCACCATCACAGCCACAACCCCTACAACCGCCACACCACAACCCCACCATTTACCACCATCATAACCACCACCACACCCACTATACCACAACCCCCCCACCTCCACACCCATCACCACCACACCACGCCCACAGCAACCACAACCACCACCAAACCCCCACACCACCACCAAAACCCCACCACAACCACCACCACAACCACCACCACAGCCCCACCACAACCCCCCACCACAACCCCCACCACACCCAGCACCACACCATACCACAATAAACAACACAACCGGTGGGTGATCTTGAAGAAGGAAGGAGATGAGGAGGGGGGAGGGGGAGGTGTCCAGGCTTTAAGGGGCAGTGAGGGAGGGAAGGGGGGAGAGGGGGGGCCGCAAGGAGGGAGGGAGTCAGTCAGTCGAAGCTGTGGCCGGACATCTGACCCTCCACAAAACCAGGGGGAGAACATGGACAAAATTAATTCCTGCTTCGATTTTGTCAATGGCCTGTGATGGATCACCGACCGCCAGGAGTTCCCAGTGCCCCACGTGAAGCTGTTTCTCTCATTTCCTCCCGCTCTCTTCTTCTTTTTCTCACCCTTCTTCATCTTCTTTTTCTTCTTGTTATCCTACTTTTCATGTTTAATATCTTTCTTTCTTTTGTTCTTTCTGTCTTTTATTTTCTTATCATAGTTTTCTATTGTTTTTGTTATTTTGTATTTTTATTTTTTCTTAAATTTATATTCAGTCTCTTCTTTTAGATCTTATTTTTCATTGTCTGTTTATTGTTATTGTTGTATTCCTTCTCCAATATCCCCCCTCCTCCTCCTCCTCCTCTCATTCCTCTTCTTGGAGCAAAAGAGGGAGGGGGGGATATGTAGTGTGGGAAGTGAAAGGGGGTGGAGAGAACAAAAAGGAGAGTGGGGAGAAGAGTGGGAATGGAGAGGAGAAAGAGGAAGAGAGGGATTGTGCAAGAGGGAGAAGGAGGAGAGTGGAGGAGGAGGGAGGAAAAGTGTCGGGGGGAGAGAGAGGGAGGGAGGGAGGGAAAGTTTGTGTTATGATTCAGTGGTATCAGCTGACCTGCTCTCCTCCCTCTTTCATTTTCAATTTCCCTCTCTCCTTTTCGTTTCTTTTTGCATCTCTTCTTTCTTCCTCTTTTATCTTCAGTTCCTCCTCCCCCTCCATTCTCTTCTACATCCCTCTTTGCACTCTATGGTCTTCCTTTTATGCGTGTTATTTTCTTATGTTTATCTTCCCGCTTTTTCTGCATTTTCATATCGTCTCTTATTCTCCCTTGCGTTGTAGTCCATATTTTTTCTTCTCCCCTTTCACTCCTCCATTGTCCACCCTTCTTATTTACTCTTCTTCCTACCTCCATCATTCTCCCTCTCTTCTGCCTACTAACAACACTGCCCTTCATTTTTTTTTACTTTGAGTTCTTCCCTTTTATTGTATCTTCCATTATTCTCTCTCTCTCTCTCTCTCTCTCTCTCTCTCTCTAACACCTTCCTTCCTTCATCCTTGATATCCTCCATCATTCTCCCTCTCTCCTATTACCTAACACCTTCCTCTTCTTTCCCCTTTTATCCTTCATCATTCTCCTCTCTCTCTCTTCTGCTTACTCACCAACACCTTCTCACTTTCTACACAAGTCGCAATCATTATTTGCCTATTCTGTTTGTCCCTCGCCGCGTCTCTCCCTTGGGTCTTTTGAGTGCAGAGTTTGTCGTGTTTAATATTTCTTTGTTACTATAGAGAAATTCTGGATCACCTGAAGATTAGTACCCATAGCTTATTTCACCTGATGATTACTTATACTAATACACCTGCGTTAGCGTTAAGTTAGGTTGTCTAGGGTTAGGACAGTTAATCTTAAGGTGAAAATTGGGGTTAATTTTTGTGATCAGAAAATTTGTATCAGTGACGAGAATTCGGTTATTTAGATGATCAGATTTATACACGGATACATATCTGAATATACATATAATTATACAAAGAGCTTTATCTGTATATTTACGTATTATTTATATGTATACCTATCTTTCTATGTCTATCTGTCTCCGGGTATTATTTTTCGATGGGCCAATACAGTCGGTCACTTTGTTTAAATGTCTTCTGCCATCAGTGGTGTTATACTTAGGGTTTTCTCGGAATACTTAATTAGGTAAGAAAATGGCTAAACGAAATGAAAAAAAAGTTATCGTGAACACATTCTTTTTACATTTCGTTTCATTTTTTTAAGAGTTGTCGTTTCGTGGCAACTGGGTTAAAATACGCTAGAATATGATGGAATATTTTACAGGGTCTAGGATAAATATATATAACAGTGGTAGATGTAGAGACGGGGGAAAAAAAATCACCAAAAAAGTAGGTTCCAGAGTTGGTGGTGGCTGAGGCGGGCCACCAGGTGACGGCGTTTGGTCAGGTTGTGTCAACACTCAATGTTTAAACTCGACCGACACACTGCTCACTAACACAACCTCCTCATACCCACTGTTTAACGCTTTATTTGCCAGCTGCACGACAAAATATCCTCCCTTTAACGATATTATATAACGATTTACGGCTTAGATTCGATACAGACTGAACTCGATGGTTGAATCTTCTCCGGTCCTTCAAAAAACGCCTGTTTATTATGTTTCCGAAGCTCCGGGCAGTCGCGAACGAAGCCGGGGATAGGGATTCGAACCGTTCATTTCGCTTTTTGCTTATCTTAGTGCCATTATTTACTCCTAATCCACCAGCACGACTTCAAAGGCTCCCGCTAAGTAAAGACAAAGAAAAAATCCCTGAGCTGTCATGCAACCTTCCGCTATTTTGTGTGATGGTCGGATTCTGTTCCCGTGAGTGACAGTATTAAGATGCTTCATGTGGGCTAGTGGTACACGCTGTCCTCCTACCCACAAATCCTAGTTTATATTTCCTACACTTGAACCAAAATCGCTCAGTGATTATCGAAAGAGGAATATTAATTGGATCTTACTCTCTAGATATTTCACAACATTAACAGGCGCTTTTAACGTTGTGATGTTAACGTACGCTTCGTTATAAATTGTTAGTAGCGACGTATTATCAGGTGAAATACGGTTAGGTCATATAGTGAGTGACTGTCTTGTGGCATCACTACGAGCTGATACAACGGGAAGAAACACGAGACCTACTTAAGTACTGTATCCCCTCTCGTCCCTCACCCACCCATATAGAACATCTCTCCCACTCATCTCTCTCTCTCTCTCTCCCTCCCTACCTACCTACCTTCCTTCCTCCCACCCACCCACCCAACCCCTCTCCTCCCTCACCCCTCCCTCCCTCCTTCCCTCTCTCCTTTCTCCACACCCCCCCACCTTACCTACCTACCTACCCTCCACCACACCACCTCGACCCCCCTAATGCCTCGCGCCCTTGAGGCTAGCCAGAGTGTAACCACCCGTTGTATTGTTTGAGGGATGGAGTGCTTTCAGGCACTTACTCGAGATGGATCAGGGAGGGGAGGAAGTAGGGTCGCATCCGTGGTGAGTCAGGGTGATAAGGGGGGCGGATGGGGATTGATGGAATATGAGGGGTGAGGGTTATTTATGGAAGTGTGGGATTGGTAGGGATGTAAGGAGTGAGGATTAATGGAGGATATAGGCAAGAGTTGATGTATCACAAGGCAGGATGAGGGAGAGAGAGGTGGTTGGGGGAGTAGATGAGGTGAAGGGACTGGAGTGAGTGGAGAAGGATAGATGAATGGATTGATAGGTAAGTGAATGGGAGTGGATGAAAGGTCGAGCTATCCTCATTTAATCTCCATCAATCGACACACTCCCACCCCCCACCACACACTCACCCCCACACCACACTCCACCCCACCACCACACACTCCCACCCCCCACCACACACTCACCCCCCCCACCACCCACACACTCCCACCCCCACCACCACACACTCACCCCCACCACCACACACTCACCCCCCACCACACACTCACATCCCCACACACACACCACACTACTTTCCCACATTCATACCACACAACTCTTCCCCCCCCGCACACACACACACACACACACACACCATACCCACCGCGCTCACACACGCATCACTTCCCCTACCCCACACACACCAAAAAACAGACTAATCAGACAGTCCCTAACACCTTAGTAAGATACCTTTATCTCTGGTCATAAGCAGGTAATTCCTCGGATCAATTATAATTAATATAATACCTTTTATACCTTCGTGCGTGTCGCTGTCTCTCGTGTGTTTGTGTTGTTTCTCTGTCTAACTTTCTCTCCGTTTCTGTTTGTTTGCCTCTCCTCTCTCTCTCTCTCTCTCTCTCTCTGGTAATACACTTACCACCACCACCACTACTACTCAGGACGTTTGGGCCATCGGTAATTTTCATCATAATTAATACAAAATCGATTCAATTCTATATATTTTTCTTTAAACATTTGGTTGTCCTCCACGTAGTAGCTCTGGGAGGGGTTTCTACCTTCTTTCCTCTCCGGGCACAAATTGCAAGGATGCCCCTGGAGTTCATCATAAGCATTCTTGATTTGTTTCATTGGGCGGATATCACACTCCTCCTGAAGTAGTATAGTATCCTACAACCACCCTCCTATCCCCAGCTTGTGAGGCATCGCCCTACGTCGCCTAGAAGACAAGAGAAATAAGAAATAGGAGAATATCAGATTATTTTTGTTTATATATTTGGGTGATTCTGAGACTCGGGGGTGATGATGTAGGTGTTGAAGGAAAGGAGGCGGGGTGTAAACCGTATTGATGGAAGGAAGATGTAACAGTGGGGGAGGAAGGAAGGAAGATGTAAACAGCAGTGGAGGAAGGAACGAAGAAAGGAGGGAAGGAAGGAAGACGTTAACAGCAGGGGAGGAAGAGTTGTGACAGTCGCTTAAGCCTGCCGCTGAGGTCTACCGAGACGATTAGTAGTGTCAGTACCTGGACCTCCGACGTGGTGGGGGTGTAAGGGGAGAATGGGTGCAAGGGGAAGGGAGGGTTTAAGAGGGAAGTAGGGTATAAAGGGAAGGGTGGGTGTAAGGGGTGAGGGTGAGGTGAAGAGAGGGAGGAGGGATTTGAAGGAGGAAAGGGTGAGTGAAGGGGAAGGGTATTCACGGGGAAAGGTGAGCAAGCAAACAAGGGTGAAGGGTGACGAGATGTAACGGTAAGGGGAGGAAAAGTGGGGGTGAGTGATGGATGGTGAAGGGAGGGGAGGAAGGTGATGGCGATGAAACCTAAGACTTTGTGCAGGTATAAGGATCACATGAAGATTAGACACCCCAACTATTTACACACTAAAGATTAACCACACCTAAACTGACCTGACTCGCCTTCAGGTAGCGTAAGGTAGTTTAATCATCAGGTAAAATAAGCTGGGATTGGGTTAAGCTTTACACGACCTGAATACTTTTTTAACAGTAAGCAAATCAAAATTAATAACAATACTTCACTTCTCCATAAACGTGTTTCGAAATCTAAATTGTCCTCCCGTGCGTTAAGCGTGAAGGTAATACTCCTCCTGGGGTATTTTTGACAAGGATTAGCGACGTAATTACTCGCTATCATTGTAGGATTTTGTCTCCCACGAAGGCCTGATTATTTCTGGCCCATAACCTGGGTGTGTGTAAGGGAAAGTTAGTGGTAGTTTTTTTTCTCTCTCTCTCTCTCTCTCTCTCAAACAGGTGTTGTGGAAGAGGTGTACAGGTGTGGAGGTGTTATATATCACATGGGTCTGCTACCTTGGGATTATCCAGACCTTCCCCGCCCGCAGGTCACCCACAGGTCACCTACAGCCTACCCATAGGTCACCCACAGCCTACCCACACCAAGTTCATTCCTCTGTCTGTAATTCGTCTACACCTGACCGCATCCCGTCTGTACCTGACTGTATCCCGTCTACACCTATCTATCACGTTTACATCTGTCTATCACGTCTACACATGTCTATCACGTCGACACATGTCTGTCCCGTCTACACCTGACTGCATCCCGTCTACATTTGACTGCATCCCGTCTACACCTGTCTATCACGTTTACACCGGTCTATCACGTTTACACCTGTCTATCCTGTCTATCCCGTCTACATCTGTCTTATCACCTTTACACCTGCCTATCACGTCTACACCTGTCGATCCCATCTACACCTGTCTATCCCGTCTACATCTGTCTTATCACCTTTACACCTGTTTATATTCCGCCTACAGCTATCAACATCACATGACCACAACTCAAATATATTTAAACATTATAAAATACCTTGTTAATTTACGTCGTTCTATTGCAGTCTTCTTTTATGTTAGTCTATCCTTATTTTTTCTATTATTACCTTCTAGTTTCATTTCTTTCCATTCATCATCTTTATCGCTGTTATTTATTTATATGTTTATGTTTTTTAAGTGATAGAAGCTAATGTAATCCTATTCTTCTCTATCTCCGTTGTTCTTTTATTCTTCGTGCTCACTATTTCCTGCTTCGTTCAACTTTCCATTTTCTTCTGTTTCTTGTTTATTCCCTATGTCATCTACTCCTTTATTTACTCTTTCCTCCTATGTCTTCTCTTAGTTCATTTTTCCTGTTTTCATTTTGCTCTTTATTCTGTTCTGTTTTCTTGTATATTTTTCCTTCGTTATTTATTTTATGTATTTTTTTAGTTTATAGTTTCAGCTTCCCATTTTCTTTCAAATATTTTCCGTTTTTCTTTTCTATACTTCCAACTTCTTTTGCTTTCAGCTTCTGATTTGCTATGGTTTAAGCTTTTACACACACACAAACACACACACACACACACACACACACACACACACACATAGAGCCAAATCTCCTATTGTGTGATAGCAACATTCTGAAAGGTCGTCCATATATCGAAACGTGTACTCTATCGTCCTCTGGGGAAATTGGGTAGGGGAAGGACTGCAGGTGTGCTCTGAGTAAGGGATGGCAGGTAGGACAGGTGGTAAGGGGAGGGAAACAGGTAGGTAAAGAGGTAAGGGAGGACAGATAGGTAAGGGGAAAAGAGAGGAAGAGGAAGGAAATATAAAATAAGGGAAAAGAAACGAGCAAATTTATATTACTGTGCGGGAAGTTAGCCCAGGTTGGTGATGGGTGGACGGGAGGAGTTGATGATGGGTGGACGGGAGGAGTTGATGATGGGTGGACGGGAGGAGTTGATGATGGGTGGACGGGAGGAGTTGATGATGGGTGGACGGGAGGAGTTGATGATGGGTGGATGGGAAAGCTACTGATTCTCGCCTCAGACACACCCCCAAGTTTACCCAGTTGTGAATGGTACCTTAGTTTACCTCCTTGTTTACTAATAAGAAGACTCAACCGTTAGCGTGGACGTTCAAAGTAGTAAACGTCTCAAGTGGCGAAAATCCATAGTAGTAAATACCCAACCAGCGAGTGTTGTTATTGTCCAAGCTGCTGTTATTGTTGTAAGGTTGTGTATAAATGTAGCTACGTGTTGTAGTTGTTAAAGAATGTTTGAAGGAATATTTCTGGCATCGTTATCAAGATCAGTTCAAACATATCCTGACCTGACTGGAACTGTTTTAGTGTGGCGAGTGTTTTTCTCTCCCCTGTGTGACCTATTGTTATTGCTGTTCATCAATGTGGTTGGTTGTGTTAAGATGTATTGTAATGGTCTGTGTTATTTTTGTTGATTGATGTCTCCTGATTGTTGATTGATTTTTTGGCTCTTTTGAAAGTATTATTGCTTATATATATATATATATATATATATATATATATATATATATATATATATATATATATATATATATATATATATATATATATATATATATATATATATATATCTTGTAATTTTAAATCTTATAATATAAATGTTTGCACTGGGGTGTTGGTGAGCAATCTCCTGCAAAAAACAAGCTGAATAGGTGACTAATGTTGACTCGCAGAATACGAGGTGGGAAGTGATGGTGGCGCGGGGGGACAAGGTGGAGGACCCACCAAGCGGGCCCGGACTGCTTACACCTCCGCCCAGCTGGTGGAGCTAGAAGGAGTTTCACTTCAACCGTTACCTGTGTCGCCCAAGGAGGATTGAAATGGCCGCTTTGCTCAGCCTCTCTGAGCGACAGATCAAAATATGGTTTCAGAACCGTCGGATGAAGTACAAGAAGGAGCAGAAGGCGAAGGGGGGGCGTGACAAGAGCCCGAGTCCACCGTGCTCCTCGCCCGCTACCTCCATGCCGCCTATGTCGCCTTCAGGAGAGATGAACACCCTCTCACCGGCCACCCAGTGCCACGCTAATGCCTGCCACGGCACAGGGCTCCCGCCGACATCACACGGGCAGCCTGTGTCACGCCCACAACATCATCAGGACGCCCATCACTACCTACCGGCCAGCAGCTGTGGCGGGCCCACCCAGCACCATGGGTCCGGGATGGTTACGTCCATGACGGGTCCTCATGGACCCATGCCGCACTACATGGGGCTCTGACCTTCTCCCCTTCCGTCACTATGCACGAGCTGCTGCCCCTGGGCGTGTCATTAACACAGGCGGGGCAACAGCAGCAGCACCAGGGTAGCCACATTGCTCCGCCACACATGCGAGATGCCCACCATGACCTGCATATGAGCTGCCCTCCACCATCGTCCCTGCAGGAGTATCCGCCCTGCTCCCTCTCTCAGCTCCACCCACAGCAGCAGCCCCTCACCGTCCACCACATGAACCACGACGCCAAAAAGACGGTACCTGGGTGGCCAGTGTCTCTCCAGCCACCCATCTCCACCGTCAACATGAACAACCTGGCCAGATTCCCGTCGCCACCACGACAACGAAGACAAGCTTGTGTCACTGTAAGGATCACCCTTACAGTGACACGAGGATTTGGGTTCTCAAAGATACAAGCGTTAATTTTTATCACCTACTGTACGTGATGGGCGCGAAGATCCCCTTTAGTTTCCGTGAAATCTTGGTCTAATTTTGAAGCCATTATGACAATCATTGCTGTTTTAAATTATATAAACTAATAAGATCTTTCATTACATCTCCAGTTAGTGAAAAATCTAAATATTTGAATCTTTGGGAATCTTATCCTGGTAGAGTAAGATGGCGACACTCATCCACAGAAACACGTGTAAAATATTTTATTATGTGCTTATGATGCTTCTCAGTCAACTCAACCGAATTACAATTGTGATGACTCGTAGGTTTTATAGTATGTAAGTATTTGTCTGTGAGTAGATAGCGATTAAATAGAAGACAACAAAGACATTTCTTTTAACCCTTTATTAAGAAGCTTGAAGGTATATTAGAGTAACTGGACTTCCCTTCCAGTGAAACAGTCCAACAACCCCAGCAGATGCAGCAGGGATGGCAGGGGAAATAGGAACGGCGGGGGAAAGTAGCAGCAGCTGTCAACAGTAGGGTGAAGGCGCCGGGATCCACCCTCCCCTCCGGCCCAACAGCCCCGGGATCCGACACTCACTCACAGTCCCCGATAAATACATCAGTTACCCCTGAAGCCGGTGACGAGCAGCCAGGGGCACAGATGACAGCCAGTTGTATTCAAAGGTTTACTGAGAGCTCGCCGTAATGTGCGTAATGCTGGCCTATTCACACATTTTTTCCCAGATAGTATCGCTCCCCTTCATATAGTTTAGCTACGATAATCATTTTAGTGAGTCTTCTAACTTCAAGATAAGAAAGAAAGAAAAACCCTGATATATTTACAAAGGTTTTAAAAGTAACGTAATTCATATAGAGTTGTATTAATAGTAACTAATGAAACATTATAAATACGAGTAGAGGTGCCAGAATTAAGGTAGCAGAGTGTGTGGCGATGTCAACGTGTGATTGGCTGTGTCAGGGGGTGTGTCCTCATCCGTCATTGGTCGGCGATCCATCAACGGATAGAGACACTGGCTGACAGGAAACCGTTCGATTCTCCTCCTCTGGCCATGACTTGGGCTTCTCTGTGTTTCATACGGATAAAACTTCAATATAATTCTCTGGAAGGTTTGAGCCATAAAATTATCAATTATATCAAAATTCTTAGATATTGGAATAAATTTTGAGATGAATTCGACACCAGAAGACGAAGAGTAGCGAGTAAACATCTCGGCTTCGGTTTGGTCTAGTCGTCGGAACACAGATCGAAGCGCTTGATACAATCCAAAGCTCAGAGTTATTAAAACTTTCACGTCTCTGAATGGAATTTGATTTTCCAATGTTTGAACTAAAGGACAGATAAGATGGAAAACTCCACCAAATTAACTGATTCCATTATAAAGTTAACGATTAACTTGGGGAAACAGCGTCTGTAATCCGGGGTTTCTTATCCGGCCCATAGAGGAACCCCGGCATGGAGGGCAGACAAACAGGAAGACACAGACAGTCAGGTACAGTATGTAGGCAGGCAGGTATGTAGACAGGCAGTATGGTGTACAGGAAGACAGTCAAATAAACGGGAAGGCAGTCAGATATACCGGAAGACATCAGATATACGGGAGGGCAGTCAAATATACAGGAAGGCAGTCACATGTACGGGAAGGCAGTCACATGTACGGGAAGACAGTCATATATACGGGAATACATTTAGATATACGGGAAGACAATCAAATATGCAGGCAGGCGGGCAGACAGTCATGTATATGGGAAGGCAGTCAGATATGTAGACAGTCAGGCAGGCAGGCAGTCACGTATACGGGAAGACAGAAACACTAGAAATCAGACAGGCGGGATTTCTTTGCAAGCACGTACTGTAGTTAGCTATGCAGACAATCATCTAGTCAATTATTGCATGTAGAGTGACAAACAGTTACCCCGAAAACCACTCCCAAGGGCGGTGGTGATCCCAAAGGCACTCCCAGATGCGTAAGTGCCTCTAGGGGTCCTCACAGGATCTCACCCAGAGGCGGCAGCGCCCCAAGGGCCCTTCCAAAATTTAGTGGCGACCCAAGAGGCCCTCCCAGGCGAGGCAACGCTCCATGGGGCCCTGACAGGGGCTGTGGCAACCACAGTAACCCTCCCAGGCCTGGTGGCAACCCCAGGGGCACTGTCAGGGGCGGTGGCGCTAGGGACCCTCACAACGGTTTCAGCGCTCTTCGGGGCCGTCCCAGGTGTGACAGCGCCCTAAGGGCCCTCCCAGAGGTGGCGGTGCCCCCAGGGCGATCATGTATCGTACATATTGCATGCATCAAGCAATCCGTTACTTAACTGTGATTGGTGGAATAAAAT
>NW_024733126.1:11069674-11115871 GCF_018991925.1 Homarus americanus | reverse complement strand
CCCCGCCATTCTCAGAAGCTGCAGCATTTGCTAAGTACACTGTATTTTGCAGGGTGTGGTTAGAAATGTCATTGTGTACACGGCGCTAGCCCTGTCCGGTAGGCGGAGCTGGTGCCGCCTCCCGGGTGGGGGTTAGAGTATGAAGGCTGCTACTGCCACCATTTATGAGGGCTTGCACTCCCACCATTTATGAGGGCTTGAACTCCCACCATTTATGAGGGCCTCTGTGTGCCAGTAACAATTCCTTTTACTCTTATATTTATCACCATTGGTAGCGTGACGATAGGAGGCTCGTGGGTAGGTGTAATGATAGTATCAAGCAATAGGGAAGAAATAACGGTACATACTGTAGGTAAATAATAGACACAATTATACAAATACAAAGTTTATTTAAACATGAATATGAAATTAGAAGAAAGAATTTATTTGTACTAACAGACGAAATCTAGTCCTAGGCCCTCAGGCTCAACATACTCACACCATTACTGGGTGGACATATTCAATAACACTTCCAACCCTACTGGGTGGACATACTCAATAACACAACTATAATAGTCACTTAGCACCATAAATACTAGGGCAACTGCCACTACAACGCTCAGTCGTCAGGTGTGTTACTCAAGCAACAGCCATGGGGTCCAGCCACCATGGAGTACTATCCGACGAACTCTGGAGATCCCAGTGGATTAATTCCACCACACAAATAGCCCTACTGAGTTAGACACTCATCCACCAATGATGGGGGCTGGTAGTGGTGTGGGGCTTGGTGATCCGGCGTCACCTCGTGGGCCGAGCGTTAGGGCTAGACGAGCCAGCTATGGGGGCTATAGGTAGTCTGAAGTGTCTGACGGCCGGGTCTCACGAAGGTAACTGATCCTACTGGACCTCGGACATCTCCCCAGACATAGTGGATACAACATCCACGTTACAGACACGGCCTAGGCTGCGTTAGGGACCTGTATGGATGAAGGGACGGGCACTTACTAACCGGTGACAACAACATCACGTTTCAGGGGACGTTAAAGACGTAAATATGACTTTACTCAGAGCATATCAACTACGTTACTGTAACACTTGCACAATCAACTATTAATTGGGTCAAATCACTTAAAGAAGGGCAAATTACAACACAGCGTGGAATGGCATACCTGTATGGATGAAGGGACGGGCACTTACTAACGGTTAAAATGCCCGCGTGCCCTCACTCAAACCAGACCAGGGAGTCCACCTACTCCTATTCCGATGAATTAATTTACGGTACCCTCTGACGTTGAAATTGAGACTATGAACTCATTTTCATTCTCTACTATTATCTTCACTAACAATGCTCTGACTCAGCTATCGAAAGCAAAATTAAATTGATTACAAAGGGTTGGATGGCAACAGGTCCCAGCATACAGCGTCTGCTCCCATAGACAAAGACGGGGGAAACAGAGAAAACGGGGGACGTTTCCACTGGGGGACTCGGAAGGTTTTGTGGACATTTGAGCGTAATATGAATCCTTAAGGTTTTCAGGTTAGCTCTTATCATGACCATTACAAGAGCGGGTGGAGGGTGCACTGCTGTACCCTGGCCCTGTGTCGGCGCACTTGCTTCCAGCCCCGAGTATAACCCATGTACACCCGTTCCCGTTCTTCCTTGACTCCTCCCTTTTCTGCTTTAAGTCCTGCAGGAGCTTCTTGTGCTGTTCCCTCTGTATTACTGTGCGATTTGGGTGAATGAATACATCCCGAAATGCCTCGCTCCTTGCTAAGATTTTTGCCTGCCGAATAACCTGCCATTTCTCTTCCACGCTCGCTAGTGTGATCCTGAGAGGATGAGGCTTATCCCCCTGCTTTTGTCCCAGCCTCCTCACATCCTGAGGGGTTGATGGAATCTTCAGAACCTCTGTACAAATTTTTTGAAACAGCATCTTATCGTGTGTTACCTTACTCACAGTTCCCTCCGCCTGGCTCTCTGGGACTCCAAAAACTATTACATTGTTCCTGCGCTGGAAACGTTCCTGGTGTTCCTCTTCTCCCCTAACAGTAGGTCCGTTAATTTTCATTTCTTCGACACACTTCTTCAGAGTCCCAATCTGCTGTAGAACCTGTTCTGATCCTGCATTACTCCCCGCCCCCTCCCGTGGCCCTGCTAATATGTCAGCATAACTCCTCTTAGCAACCACCTCCATTCTATCGGCTCCTCAGTCTTAGCAAGGATCTCTTTCCCAACTTGCTCCAGTTTGGCAACCAGCTGGGCTCCAGCTTCATCTATTTTCGTCCCTAGAGAACTCGTTCCCTAATGGCTTGCAATCGCTTCATTTACCTTGACTATGCAGTCAGGGCAATACCAGCAACAGCCATCATATTTTATGGCAGTTAGTAACGTCCTAAACGTTCGCATTAGTCAGGCCTGTATCCTCCATATCCGACGTCTCCCTGCAGTAATCACATACCAACTCATGGTTGTTGTTGTTGTGGGGGTGCAGACTGTGTAAATTACACCTATTTAAAAAAAAAGTAGAGAGAGAAAAAAAAAAGAACAGTACTTAGCTACTCTCTGTTGCCTATAGAGTTGTCTTCTGCGACTGCATACACTGTATCTCCCTGTGAATGGTGTATTGTAGGCACAGTTTCAGTCCTTGAGAAAGCACACAAACAAAATAAAATTTAAAGTCTCTGTGGCACCTATAACTCGACTTGGTTTCAGCTGGCACGGTGCCTTTCCAGCTTGCTTGCTAGTTAGCGCTCACTTTAAGTTATTTACAACTTCCGCGGTCACTGATGAAACTATGAACTATCACCGTGTGCACTGTATCTCCCTGTGAGTGGTGTATTATAAACATAGTTTCAATCCTTGAAAAAGCACACAAACAAAATAAAATTTAAAGTCTCTGTGGCACCTATGACACGAATAGGCTGGCAGTGGTCCTTACCAGCTTGATTGCCAATATGTACAGTATTCACTTTAAGTTACACTATTTACAGCCTCTTCTGCAGACACTGATGACACTATGAACTGATTTTCCTAAAGTCACAGTACTACACTGCCTGGTTGGCCTTTATCACAGCCGTGACCACAACTATTTAAAAAAAAAATAAAAAATAAAAGCTTTGTCATATAGCAGCGAGTTTGTACCTCCAACTCAGTGGAAATTGAGTTTTCAAAAATACAATCGCGTCTAGCATTAAAAATCCTACATCGATTTACACTTTCACATCACTAAGACGATCTTGATGATCTTATGTAATCACTGTCCAATTTCTGCCGCTCAACATCGAAGGCCCGAATGCCGAACACGCTTTGTTACAGAGACGCAACACGATCCGACCCGCCTGCCAGCAGTAACCACTTTTCAATATTTTAAACACACATGAATGATGTGGAAGCCGAACAGAGATTGGCTTGGCATTGCTTGGGGATGCCGTGACGTTCTGTAAGTGAGAGGTAGCGTGCCAAGCCGAGAGAGCGTAGCGCGGCAAGACGAGAGAGCTTGATGAGCAGTAAAAAATAGTCCGTGACAATGCAAAAACGACATTAAATTGAGTCATCGAGACATTAAATGAATTATTGGTATCTAAAGAGTAGCGACGTTGTAACAAAACAACGATAAGCAGGGTGACGTTAAACGGGGACTTACTGGACAGTAAAAACTGAATGAAAATAAAGTGAAATGTGCATAGTCTAACTAAGAGTGCCACAGTCCAGTAAATCATAACTATATACAGTAATTATAAATTATATTGCAAGAGCATGAGAATGAAACTGGTTTGGCTGGCTAATTTTGTTTCATAATAAATGGTAGTGTGAAGGTAAAGGTGCTGTGGGTATGGTAGTACAGTACTGTACCAGAAAGGAGTGTGGATGATCCCAGGGTGAGGTGATGGAAGAGGGTCAACTATCCATGGTCTACTGCTAACCTTAATGATTTTGCCATTATCCAGAGTTTTTTGACAATCCTTTTTTATTACAAAGGCATAGTACTACAGTATTATGGTGTAACACTTGAGCAAGATACTTCATGAAATAACTTTTATGAAATTCATAGGATTACTGATACCATACGGTACTGTTATGTGCGTGCGTGTATTAGTTATACTCTATACTTTATACCTATATAATTTTGTTACATACTTTATTTTAATAGTCTTGCCATAATATGCACAGCAGTGAGAAACAATAACAAATACACACACACATTTTCCCTTTATTGTGTTATTCACGCATACTGCTATAAAACATGTTTCTTATATACTTCACCTCCACGTGACCACAAGTTTGGTTTACTCCTGTCACTTCACACTCTTCTCCAAAAAAGTCATGCCATGCCAGGCTCTGCACACACACACACACACACACACATACACATACACATACACATTCTGCTGCTTCCTCCCCCCCCCCTCCACAATTATAGTGTATCTTTCACCACATCCATCTTCTCTCCTCCTCTCCTACATCCTTGAATTATACCACACTGTACGTTTTTTTTACCAATCTTTCACTCCCCATCTTCGCAGTATTTCCATACCATCTGACCAGACCCTGATTTGCTCTTTCCAATATTTCTTTTGTTTCTCATCTACACTGAACCATAAATACTACAGCTTCATTCTTACTCACCTGTGTACATTACATAAATCTTGATATCACTGGCCAGCCAAGCAATGACTTGTTTTTATTAGCAGTGATGGGAAAGAGTTTAACTTTTCAACCATTTCCTAAATGTCAGAAATAATCCTTCTGCTGCTTTGTTCTCTCTCCTACTGAAGTAAAATAAAAACCCAAATGTTTTGGCTAGAAGAGGAAGACATCTTGCAAACATGGTAAACATTGAGCAATAAATACACTATGCTCACATCTCTCCATTCAAGCATTTTGAATGGACTTGCCTCCTAACACCACTAAAAATTTGCAAGGCCACTGTAAATTATTGAAAAGGTGTAAAGATGTTGATTTATAAAATGTAAATGCATGAATCACAAAATTGTAAGGGATCAAGGTAAGCAGATGGAAGACTTGCATGGCCATAGGAAGGAAAAATAAAACAATGGGTTAGTGGGTGGGTATTATTCTTTTTTTTTTCAAATTTTATTAAAGAGATCCCTCATTTGTTTTGACAGGCCATAAAGTGGTCTACAAAATTACAATCCGGCAAAATCCCAAACAAGTTTCTCGTGCAGGTTAACACTGACAATACTGGAAATGATTGTCACAAACATTATGAAAGGAGTAGCTAATTATTGACAGTACAGTATCAGTAGCTACTGTGAAGAGCAGATGCAGATGGCATTGAATTTGTACAGTTGTAATTTTATAAGAATGTTTGTGTGTACCTGTATGTACTAAATGTGGCTTGGTGTTTTTGTGTACCCTGTATTTGGTTTCATTACTCTTTAAGCGAGAAGCTACTGTATAATTTTAATGTTGTTGCTTGTTAGACAATGATAGCAATAAAATAATGTACAGTTGGGTGTATGTGATTTTCTTAGATGATAGTGAGAATTTTCCAAGCTGAAAATTTACGCTTGAGAAGAATTTGCTTGACTTTCAGTTAATTTCATCACCAGAAAATATATGCTGTCATAAACCTCTATATTAAATGAATGCAAAAAATATACATTCTATTTCCATTCACTTAAAACTTCCCCAATGTCTGATTTTGAGAATTTCATGTAACAGATAAAAGATAATGAATATTACACAAATATCTATAGATACCTGTGAGTGGTAAATATTCAGTAGATTTTATGATTTAGAGTGCATGACAATATTAATGTGTAAATAAATAATTACAGGTACAGTTGCGGAAATGTGTTCCTATGCCCTCTGTGGTGACCGTGTCTCCAAACGGCCAATCTATATGACCTATAGCAAACCTATCTCCCAATCACGTCTGCTGTTACATGAGCAATACCCATTCAATCATAATTACCCGGTAGTGATAATGCTACTGTGACGGTGCCGTTTGGGTTACCACAGGGGGTGTAGGAACACATTTCCACAACTGTACAATACTACCAAGACAATGTTCTGTGTGAATTACAGTTACAGGCATTACAGTACAGTATTCAACCTTACTTAAGCAGTGACATTTTCTAATATAAACTGTCTTACACAAATCAGAGAAATAGATTTCTGTATGAAGTTAATAATAATTAGTTATACTGTACAGTATATACAGTATAACCATTTATTTAACTAAATGCCCAGTACCAGAAGAAGTGCAGATGCTATATTACTCAGACTTTTGTGGGTCCTCTATAACAGCACAGATAGTGCTGCCACATCCAGAACCATCCGTAGGTTCTTTCTAGGTAAGGAGGTGCAGAAGACACTCAAAAGAATCCTGCTGGATTTTCTAACAAATGTGGAACAGATATAATCCTACTTCCAATTTTGGGCAAGGAGGAACAGGAGTCTACTTCAGAATTTATTGTGGGTCTTCTTTACCAAGGGAGGAGCTGGAGCTATCTTCGTTCTCTTGTGGAATTTTTTTTTTACAGGAAAGATACAAAAATACCTTCTGAATTTCCTGAAGATGGGGTAAATAAGCCCTTTTAAAGCCTCCTGTGGGCCCTCTTTATTAGGGTACATACAGTACATAAGCCTTCTTCAACCTCCTGACGATCCATTTAAGAAGGGGAGATGCAGCAGGAGAAGTTCAAGACCTACCTTCAAAATTTCCTGTGAGATCTTTCTAACAGCTCACAGATGTAATACTTCTCGAAGCCACATTCATCAGCAGCATAGAAGTAGTCTGAGGCCTTGACTAAGTAGGTGAGAGTAAGACACCTCCCTGGGGTAGTGTCACCAGGTACCACCTTCCGTCCTGAGGAGTCTTCTCCTGTCCAGTAAGAGGGGTTGAGGGTTACCTCTTTCCCAATGTATGACCACCGCCACGATAATCCTGGGTACAGCCCACCTATCCAATAGCCGAAACCTGCCGGAGGTGTGGGTGATTAAATGAGAAGTATATACTATACAACACACACACACAAAAAGGAAAGTTTAATTAATAACACATCTTGTCCCCAGGAAACTCAAAATCATACCTATTAAAGCTCTAAGAAGTGAGACAAGGTCAGAGAAAAAGAAAAAAATTATCAAAATGGATGAATACAGCATTATAATGGCCCTAATACTTGGCTGTCTATAATAATGAGGATTCTTTTACAGCCAAACTCAGGCAGTGAGGAGTGTAACACTACCTACTGTATATCCAGTGATTGCATATTAGCTTCTTTCGCACCTTTTCATCTACCATGAACTGAGAAAGGCTAAGGATTTACATGAAGAATCATGTTTGTGGGCATACCAGTGGTGGATGAAGAGAGAGAGAGGTGCTGTGCGAGGTCTATGAATTCACGCCTTGTGGTGGGCTCTGCCAACTTCCCTCCAATGGCTGCACATGAGTCGTTGGCATCCTGGAAAGCAGATAATAATAATGAGATGTGTATACATGCATTCTACTCAGACTGAACAAACAATAAATTCCTAAATGTCCTTATTTACCACTTAACCGAGATAATAGGTCAGGGCACAGATGGGGAAGCAGTAGCTTGTGGCAAACCTTAAAATCTCAGCTTAGTAATATATTGACGAGTCTTAGTTGGTGTTCCAAATATACTAGACCCCACACATAATTCAGCTCAGACCTGTTTTGTGTGATATGTTGAAAAGAAGGGTGACTAAATAGGGATACTGGGGTGTGGCACATCTGGCAGGGTATAGCAGGGAAGATGTGAAATGTGACACAGCAGAGAGCATGTGAAGCATGACAGCAGAGAGGATGTGAAGTGTGACAGTAGAGACAGTGTGATGAACAGATAGGGTGTGAAATGTGACACAGCAGAGAGCATGTGAAGTGTGACACAGCAGAGAGGATGTGAAGTGTGACAGTAGAGAGGGTGTGAAATGTGACACTGCAGAGAGGATGTGAAGTGTGACACAACAGAAGGGTACAGTACCTTCCAATGTGCACGGTGGTCACGCATGACAGAGAAGTGGTAGCAGCCATTGCCGATACGAGTGAAGCTGGAGGAGGCACAAAAGCCTTCTGATGAAGGTTTCACCGTCCCCACACGGTCTATACTGCCACTAGGCTGAAGATCTGGCACAGAACAATAATGTTCACAAAATAAAATCATAGTTCCTAAAAAACATTACATGATGTAACAATAAACCTTTTCACTGTACAGTATTAGCTGAAGTGTTAACAATTGTTTATATTAATTCAATTAAAAAACAAGGTATGGTGGAGGGAAGCACCAAAGAAATCACAAACATCTTGAGTACTGTACAGTACATTGGGTTGGTTAATTCAATCCACTAACATTTTGAAACTTTGTTTATTCCATCCTCCGAGCAGGGCCAAAGGAGACAGGGTTATGTACAGGTAGTTACTGTACTGTACTGTACAGGGTATATTCATGAGAATAAAATAAATAAATGGATATTGTTTAAAAATCAGCGACATCAATATCTCTCTTTGCTGGAATCCCTGATAACCAGAACTCTCCAATACCTGAAATTAAAATTGGCTTGCAATTTTTCCCCCTGGGTCTGTGAGTGTGTTTCCGAGGTTGAAAATCGGGCGCATTTTCTGAGAAAATTCCGTAAAATAACCCCCCCCCCCCCCCCAAAAAAAAAAAATCAGGGTCTGGGAGCAAATTCAGGGAATGAAATAATGCGCTAGATCCGGAAAGATTCCGAGGAAATTTTCGCAGTACGGTGACCCCTCGGTTAACGAACTCAATCTGTTCCAGAAGGTCGTTCGTTAACTGAAAAGTTCGTTAACTGAAACCATTGTTTCAATGGGTTTTTGGGTAATTGGTTCCAGCTCCCTGAAAATTTCCTAAATTCAACAAAAATGGTAGAAAAGTTCACTTACTTTGAGGTGTGTATGTAGAAGGCTCCTGGATGATGATGATGATGATGATGATCATGATGGGATTTAGAATGGGGGTGGAGGAGAAGGAAGAAGAGAAGGCATTGGGGTGGAAGAGAAGTCACCCCATGGTGCCATTTCACCCATAAAATTTTAGCTCTCTTGGTGTAATTCAAGATTATTTTCTTTAAATCAACACTGCACTGCATTATATATTGTCAATATGTAAAATATATTTCAAAATGACCAATAATCTGCTTGGAAACACAGAAAAAAAGCATTTAGTTGAAGAGAGTCTCAAGCAAGATGTTACCTCCAGTGAAAACAGAGAGAGACTAACGCCTGTTTGCTGTGTTAAGAGGCTGGATGCCGTGCATTAAACTAGTCACTTTACCTTCAATTATGTTCAATAATTGTTAAAATGACTAAAAAATTGAATTTTAAACTTTTAAAATTATTGAATAGTATAAACTTTTTGATATTTACTAAAATAGTAAGGAATTTAAGCCCTAGAACCGATTAATGTATTGGCGGACTGATACTAAAGCTGGTTGCCCGGTCAGTGCAAGCGAAAACATGTTGAGGTCGGTTCGTAAGAAATTCGTTAACCGAATTTTTGTTCGTTAACCGAATTGAAGATCCTTATGGAAGGCAGTTCGTTAACCGAGGGGTCACTGTACCCTCGAATATCCGGACGAAAGGTGGGGGGACCACCTGTCCGAAAAAAACGATTGTCTGTGTTTTCCGCTGAATGTACTAAATGTATAAAAATGATAAAAGACACCCCCCACATTTTAGCAGGGAGTATTTAGGAAAAAACTCGTGTGTATTTTCCTCCTGTAGCCATAGTTTCCTTAAAATAATAATACAGTACAGTACTAGGAAATGTGAGGAATAAATAAAAATAATACCAATAAAAAATACTGTACCAAATCAGTAAATAAAATCCGAATTAAAGTTTAACACAGTCACCATTTGCATACACTCCCTGCTTCATCATAGCAACAGAGACTAGCTGGGATGCAAATTCCCTAGCAATGCTCCCCACCCCCTACACTCTCCTTCCACTCCCTCACCGAGTCAGCTAACTCATGTGCAAAGAAATGTATATTCCCTTTACGTGTTGGCCCTTAGGACAACTGTAGTACAGTACAGCATTTCTTTTACTTTTTTCACTATGTATGTAGGATGGTGTGTGCATGTAACTGGGCAAAATAAATAAAGTTACGTATATCTACCCGAAAATACATCAACCATAACACCTCACAGCTTGGCCCAAGTAGCCCGGTAGTTGCTGTGACAAGTCTAACCTGGCTAAAATGCCACGATTAATCACTAATAATAACAGTAATCCAGTGATATATGGCAGGGAGTGAGGGGAGTTACAATAGCAGACGATGCTTTTAATTAGCAGTCATTCACACGCTCCCTTTGCCAGGCGTACTATCGAAATACGTATGGGAGAACTACATATCTTGTAGTCTAATTTGAAAACTGTGATGGGCACAGTGATAAACAAATTATATAAACCATACATTTACATACAATAACATAAAAAGAAACATTGTATCGTTACTATAGTTAATGAAATAATATTCCCACAAACAACAATTGACAACTCTATGTTTTTTGCCTCAGGCACCTGTGTCCCTTGTGCGGACATCTTAGTTACATGGGCCTAAGATGATATTTGTTCTGTTTTGGGAATGCTTCTCGGCCCCCCTGAACCCCCAAATTTTGTCCGAATCTTCCAAAATCTGGATTTACCTGGTCCGAACATTCGAGGGTTCACTGAACTCGGAAAAATTACGGGGATGTGGGATTTACCCGGGATTGAGAGAGTTGCCTCTTTACTCGGAGATCTCTCATCCCCGGAAGGGCTTTGTGCACCAATTGTTCCAGCTAACAGGGATATCACTTTTAAATACAAAAATATGGGACAAACACCAAGTGGCTATTTTTTTTTTTTACAGGGATTAGCCCACCCGGGCACAGGTCACTGACCCACATCGTGGCCTGGGGGGCGAAAATGCATTAATAATAATAATAATAATAATAATAATAATAATAATAATTCAGATAAGTGAATTTTTTAATGAAAAATACAAAAATAAAAATAATTATGATATCAATAATAATAACAACACTGTAATAATAATAACAATAATAAAGAAATACAAAAATGAAAAAGTGAGAAACGATATATGTATGTTGTGTTGTCAAAGTGAGAGAAACAATCGAGACTGCAATTGTGTGTAATGAGGCAGAAAGTCAGATCAGCAACGTGGGACTTGGTGACAATTTTTATGATGCCATATGGCAGCAGGGTCTACCATTAGATAGTACTGTACATCATGCTTCCAGTATCTTCCCAGGTGGTAGCACCTCCCTGTTTGGTAGCTTCCTACTACCTATTTAAGTGATTAATAAAACAAGTTTAAAATCATAAATGCACATAGATGAAGAAGTTCAAGTTCTGAGATAAGCAAATAAATGTAACTACAGTACAAAAGAAGAATACAGATTGGGGTACACAAATTTTAATGTGAGAAACAAAATCGTTCATACAAGGGCATATCACTGATAGCAGGTTTTGGTTTTTATTGATCGGCTCGTTAGTGCTTGGGCGGTCAGTCACATCTCTGTTACGCACTGTTGGCAAGTACTGTTGGTCTTATCGAGAACATTTAAAGTCTCTATATGTGAACTGGTGGTAATGTTGGTGGATGTGTTTACAGATAATGGAATAAGATGGTTGGGTGAATAATTGGCCTGTTCAAATAGAATGACCAAAGTGCTCATGTATGCGTATCTTTAAGTGTCTTTTTGTTTTAACAATAATATGCTGATCTCCAGCTAGCACATGCAAACTGATAAATTACTGATGATTGTAGTTGTGTGGGTATCAAATATTTTGTTGTGAAGAATTTTTAAATAGAATTTTGGGTGCTGAATATCATTTTCAGTGAAATTTGTGGGTACAGTAGTGATCATTAATGAGCTTTTAGGTTTATCCCATGGGAAAATTTATTGTACTGTGTAAGGGAATGCAGATGATGTCTATTGCATACTACTGTGGGCCAAGTATTGTTAAGAATTTTGCCAATACTGTATAAGTATTAATTAATCTCTTAGGAAAACCGTGATTAATCCATTAAGGAGTAATGTTACGCATAGGATTTTTTCTGACAATTGTCAAATGATTTTATTCACCCACACAGTGGGTTAAAGAGTAATAACTTTATACAATACCATATATTTAAACTCGATGTCAAGTTGAAAATAGTTAGAACATACCATATATTAAGAGTTCTGTAGGTGAGGATATGACCTAAGTTACATTTCTAATCAATAGGGATAAAAAATGAAAAGTTTATAGTCAACCCAGTGAAAGTACCGGTGTTTTCTGTATGTTAATAGCTCAAAACCAAGTACAGTATGTACAGGACTGTACAGTGTGCAGTTCAGCCTTCCCAAGGTGCCCTCTGCACCCTATAATGTGTGCTCTTGACACCTTCAACTGCAATTTGTCCAAATTCCTTGTTCCCATACTAATACCTTTCACCAATTACAGTACTGTACAGGTTGACAACCCTTTATCCGAAATTCCGAAAACCGAAAAGCTCTGAAAACCGAAAAAAAATTTGTGGAGCAATTTTTTTTTTTTTTTTTGGGTATTAGCCCACCCAGGCACAGGTCACTGACCCACATCGGGGCCTGGGGGGTGAAAATGTAATAGTAATAATAATTATAATAATACAGGTAATAATAATAATAATAATACAGTAATAATAATAATTATTCATAGTAAATAAAATTTTTAATAAAAAATACACAAAAATAAAATAAGAATGATAACAATAATAATAATAATGATAATAAAACTAATACTACTGTAATAATGAAGTAATAATAATAATAAAGAAATACAAGAATGAAAAAAAATATCAAAAGTGAGAAACATGACCTAGACCTATGAATTATTATTATTATTATTATTATTATTATTATTATTATTATTATTATTATTATTATTATTATTATTATTATTATATTTTAGCCCCCAGGCCCCAATGTGGGTCAGTGACCTGTGACTGGGTGGGCTGATCCCTGTAAAAAAAAAAAAAAAACCAAACTCTGAAATCCGAAAAATTCCAAAAACCGAAATGTATCTGGTCCCAAGGATTTCGGATAAGGGATTGTCAACCTGTACTAATAATTTATGTACCCCTGTACTGTTAAAGATTCTTTTAGTCTTGTTAAAAAGCTAGGTAAATGTTATTTCCTTCAACAACAGTGTTATGGCAAGTTTTGATTGTACAATCATTGTTCACCACTTTTCCACTTGCTAAAACAGTTTTTTTGTATAAATGAACTACAGTATTTCCTACTTCAGTACCATAAACTATGACACAGGTACAGATACATTCAAGATCCAGTGCATAACAGAGATATGGCTGACCACCCAAGTGACTAACGAGCTGATCACTGGCGAAGAGGATAAAAGTAAAAATTAAAGTGTGTGTGTGTGTGTGTGTAAAATATATGAATTGCAGTACTGTATACTTGAATCAACAACGAACCTCAGTACAGTAGCCAAGTACCCGGTACTTCTCTTACAATTACTTCATCACAAATAAAAAGACTTTATTCATATCTTCATCAGAATCTTTCAATGTACTGTGCTGTGTTCTGCTCATATAGGTATGATATCTTTTGGAACAATCTAGGCCCACATAGTGTCAGCATAGGAGGGAGTTATGCACTTGGTCTCACCTGAGGTACGCAAGACAATGGATTCCAACAGTGACACCCGAGCATGGAGGTCCTCTAGTGTGTCGGCCATCAGCATGAGGGCCTTCTGTACTGCCGGGGACACCACAGGGCTAGTGGTCTCAACATACTCTGCTCAATAAATTCTGAGTTATTAGGTGCCAGGGATGAAACTTAAGTTGAATAAGTGCAGTGGACGTTTATGTTCAAGTTTTTTTCATCCAAATAGGATCTCGTACATCTAATGTAAAAAAAAAATTCATATCCAGTTTAATTTGCTGGTTGTATAAGTACTGTACTGAAGTTCCAAGAATACTATAGATGCAATAAAAACACACCCACAATTCAACCACTCACATTATGCTCTTACTATGCTCACCACAAAGTCATTCTCATTACCTCCTTGATTGAGGATGTAGAGTGCATCCCTGAGGCTTCCTCTCGCAGGAGATGTCTGCTCCAGGCTGAAGAATCCAGCAGTATCACTCCTGCTTGGTGGAAGCTTTGATTCCAGGCTGGATGACCCAGGAAACCTTATTGTCCTAGATTCAACATCATTTTCCCCTTTGGTTCCTGCTGGAGATGCTGTGTTTTAGTCTAACAGTCAACTACAGTACTGTACTGTACAAGGAAATCCCACTTGTATTACATTTCACATAATGACACTCTCTCTCTCTCTCTCTCTCTCTCTCTCTCTCTCTGTGTGTGTGTGTGTGTGTGCAGGTATTTAGATTAAGTGTATACCTGTTACCAAACATAGAATCTGTAGTTGAATGAATATTGCCCCACTCTTTTTATAAAAAAGTTTAAGAAAATGTATTGTAACAGTAGGCTAGTGACAGCAACCAGATGATTAGTCACTAAGGAATAGACAATACAGTATTCATCTTTACAACTAGTGTATGATGAACACTCTTTATGGATCTGTGGAAGAATGGAGTGCTGAAAAAAATAAATAATTTTGACAGTATCACTGAGGTTGAATGATCCATAGCACGAAATCAGCTTCAATGTTTTCCTAATTGTGAGTCCAGGTACAGTAACACAAGTGACCCATTAAACTCATGATCATATGTCTATGAAAGCGAATGTGTTTATTGTTATGTTAGTGTCATTTACATTGTTATCACCGCTGGCTTCAGCTGCAGTGCTGGCGTGTGATGCCATTAAATCTTTCGACCTGTGACCTCGCCAGATGTAGAAGTGTTTACAGACAAGTCCTGGTTCTGCTGAGTGGACTGTCTTAGACTGGTGGCGTTGGCTGCCCGCCCCTCCATGAGACAGATCGCCCTCTCTAGTGATGCTGTGAAGACCAGCCTTCTCCTGTCCGAGAATTTGTGCTGGGACGATTTACGCAATACAGTGGTCCCTCAGTTAACGAGCACAATCCATTCCAGCAGGTTGCTCGTTAACCAAAAAACTCATTAACCGAAACCATTGTTTCAATGGGTTTTTGGGTAATTGGTTCCAGCTCACCGAAAATTGCCTAAATTCAACAAAAAAGGTAGAAAAGTACACTTACTTTGAGGTGTGTATGTAGAAGGCTCCTGGATGATGATGATGATGGGAATTAGAATGGGGGTGGAGGAAAAGGAAGAAGAGAAGGCATTGGGGTGGAAGAGAAGTCACCCCATGGTGCCATTTCACCCATAAAATTTTAGCTCTCTTGGTGTAATTCAAGATTATTTTCTTTAAATCAACACTGCACTGCATTATATATTGTCAATATGTAAAATATATTTCAAAATGACCAATAATTTGCTTGGAAACACAGAAAAAAAGCGTTTAGTTGAAGAGAGTCTCAAGCAAGATGTTACCTCCACTGAAAACAGAGAGACTAACGCCTGTCTGGTGTGTTAACAGGCTGGATGGCACGCCAGAAACTAGTTTCTTTACCTTCAATTATGTTCAATAATTGTTAAAATGACTAAAAAAGTTAATATTAAACTTTTAAAATTATTGAATAGTATAAACTTCTTGATATTTACTAAAATAGTAAGGAATTTAAGCCCTAAAACTGATTACTGTATTGGCGGACTAATACTACAGCTGGTGGACCGCCAAATGCAAGCGAAAACATGTTGAAGTCGGCTCGTAAAAAACTCATTAATCGAGGGATTGCTCGTTAACCGAAGTTAGGAATCTTATGGAAGGCAAATCGTTAACCGAAATCTCGTTAACCGAGGCGCTCGTTAACCGAGGGACCACTGTACTGTTTTCTCTTGGAACACCATACTGATCTGCATTGACCCGCACTTGTAAGTACAACCTAAGTGATGACATACCCCTAGGTACTGAAATATTGTTGACTAATTATGCCTACTCGTTTCTGCCTAACCTGGAGTAATAAGACAATGCTGAATGAAGCGAAGCTAAGATTAATAGAGTTATGAAATTTGTGTTATGTCAGTATGTCTAATAAATTGTAATTAAGATAAAATTGTGAGACTGACTAACTAATTATGTATCAGATGGATCACCTTGTAATATTATGAACGCCTTCTCTGCAGGTTTTGACCACATCAATAAATATTGAATGCGTCAAAAGACGGGTTTCAATCATTCCCTTCGACTTGCCCGTAACCTGAACGTCCTTAACTAAGGCGTTTACATACATATAACATAAATGTTTATAGTACTGTACAGGTAAACCTCGATAAATGATGTCTCATTCAGTGATATTCCACTTTAACGATGGTCATGAATTTAAACCATCTTGCTATATATGATCAAAAAAATTTGCTTTAATGATATCCATTGAATATCCATCGCTATCCATTAATTTGAATTTTTCTTTTATCTCTAGTGCAAACTATAGTTTGTATACGTACACTCAAATTAATTGCTGTCTTGCAAGGATGCCAGCAATACAATTTATATTTTTCTATGTCAAGTCAGTGACATTTTATAAGGAAACAAAATTTTACCCTATGCACCACGCATCTCTCGCTGCATTTGTCAGCTGCAGTAATATCTACCTGTGCGGCGCCACGCGGTCAACCCGCGCACTACAGTCCTGCTCTCGGTACTTTATCAATCGCATCTTCCCACCATAGCGTAGCTCCATGATAATCATTCAGAATCGATAGCTGTACAGTATGTACATTTTGCTTATCGTTATTTTTTTGTAGTGAGAGGATAGCACTGTGTTACAGTGACCATGAAGTGATATTTTCTGTATTTTTGTGACTAAGGTGCTATGCCTTTGTTGTAAAAAATGATGTACTGTAGAGCAGTGTCGGCCACTATCATTGTCTTTATATTATCGTTTGCTCTGTTTTTGTGACTATGAAGTGTGTGGTGTAACTTTGAAAATGTCTGAGACGGCCAAGGCATCGTGAACAACCATGTCCCTGAGGTGAAGCTTGACATTGTGACACAGCACGAGACTCCCCAGAGGCTGTGTGGGAGTCAGAGTGACATCTTCACTCCACCAACAAGAGTCCCCTTAGCCTCAAAGGGGACATATTATAATGACCAGACTTGTTCTCCATGATGTGGTGAGTGTTATTTAATTGTTTCTATTGATTTTGTAAGTGTAAGAATTTTTTTGTTGGTGATACATGAGTGTTTGGGGACTGGCTGGGAACGTATCCCATTGAACCCCATGTTATAATGCTCCTGTAATGATTGTTTATTAGACCGTAGCTTACAGCCCAGAGAAGTACAACACATATGTAGATGTCCATGTGTACATCCTCGTAAGTTGACACACCCTACATTCCCTACAGTAATTAAGGTGAGATTAAGACCTGACCCAGAGTTCTCACCGCCACGCGATCTTGACTGTGTTGCTCAAGAAGCTAACCTCCAGGACCTGGGCAAACACAGCAGTCCAGACCTACCCAGTTAGTGTTAATTAAGAGAGGTCATCTGCCGGCATGTCTCCGCCAATATAAGGGGCCTACAGCTCCTTCCCAGGGAGAGACAGGACTCGGAAGAAGATAGGAGTCACGCTCGTCACAAGTCGAGGTTGGGAGGGAGACTTCCCTCCCCAGCTAGCCAAGTTTCCCACAGGAGACAAGAGTCCAGCAGCACCTGTAGACCTTCCCCAGCCCCTGGGCCTCCCTCAGGTCACACGTGAGTCATTGTCAGAGCGATCCAAGGGTGAGTTACTTACGGTGGGAAGTGTATCCATTTCATGTTTGTGTCCGAAAGTCATTGTCTATTAACATAAATATAATGATCTATTGATGTGTCCATACCATTGAGTTAACTAATAAATATCTGTACTAAAATTGGTGTTTAGAAAATTCCCCCTAAGAATATATATTAAGTTAAATAACTAACCCGCCACGCTACCAAACTTTCCTTACTTTACAATCCTACAACTATAAATTATTCCTTACTTGTAACTCTTAATTTACCCTAATTACACTCCCTATCTATGATATTTCACTTAGCGATGGCTTTTTTAAGAACCTAACCCCATCGTTTATCGAGGTTTACCTGTACATAAAACGAGAATGAATTCCAGTATTAATGAAACAATATCATGAAAAGTTACTAGGTACAGAAACTTGTGTTGAAAGTGTAATTTACATAAGCAGCAAAGTTCTGTAAATGCTATACATTATATAAAATTTGTAAAGGAGATTAGTGTTACAAAAGTAACTTACCAATGTGAATGAAGTTTTAAAGAGGCGGTCTAATGTTAATTACAATAGTTAAACATTTAAAGAAGAAATCTATGTTCATGTTAATTGGCACTGACCATTGTAGCAGACACACCAGCTGCTGGGGAAACTACCATGGTAGAGGATGGCGGCAGCACACCCAGGGCAGCAGAGCATGGAGCCATCAGGCGCCCGTGTGTAGTGGTCCGCAGGACATTGCGAACACCCAGACCCCTTCACACACCCACCTGCAAGGCAGCACAAGATCTTGTTAGGGCTTGGGGCATATTTTTCATAGCTTGACTATAAGTTAACACACTTCATGAAGTGGGCCATTATTTTGTGAACCTATCCAGTGGATTAATCCTAATTACATAAGAACATAAGGAGTCTGCAATAGGCCGGTTGTCCTGTGCATGGCAGCTCCTGTCGAGAGTTACTACCACTCTATCATCCATGAATCTATCTAGCCTCCTTTTGAAACTTTCCAGAGTTCCCGCACTTACTACAAAGTTGCTAAGCTTGTTCCACTCGTCCACCACCCTATTTGTGAACCAGTTTCTTCCTATCTCCCACCTAAACTTATCCAACTTGAATCCGTTGCTCCGAGTCCTATCCTGCTCGGATATTATAAGAACTTTATCTATATCCTCTTTATTGATTCCTTTCACCCACTTAAATACTTCTATCATATCTCCCCGCACTCTTCGTCTTTCTAGGGAATGCAAGTTAAGTTTCTTTGACCTATCCTGATATGGAAGGTTTCTAAGTCCCGGAATCATTTTTGTCATTCTTCGCTGCACCGACTCTAGTGAATTTATATCCATTCTATAATAGGGGCACCAGAACTGAACTGCATAATCGAGGTGCGGCCTGACTAGCGCAAGATATAGTTGCAATAAGACCTCTGCACTCTTGTTACTTACACTTCTAGATATAAAACCCAATACTGTACTCTGTTTGCCTTATTTCGAACATTAACGCACTGTTTTCTAGGCTGTAGGTCCGGGCTTACAAGTACCCCTAGGTCTCTTTCACAAGTCGACTTCTCTAGGTTGATGTTGTTAAGGCTGTATACATTATAAGTATTTGTTCTTCCAATATTAAGTACGCTGCACTTGCTGGTGTTGAATTTCATTTGCCATTTTTCAGACCACCCCTGCAGTTTATTTAGATCCTCCTGTAATGCATTTGCATCCTGCCCTGAATTAAAGGATAACCCATTTAAAATGTCTATAGGACTATCCATACAAACCCACCTATGCTGTAATAATATAGTCAGGGTAGGGGAGGTATAGCATAAACTTAAATTTTAGAGAACACGTACCAGTACAGTACATAAAAAAAATGATAAATTAAGAAACCCTTTAGCAAGACATAACATTAGTTCACCTGTACCAAACAACACCGTCAAATACCGTATATCAATATACTTTCTCTAAGTCGTAATGTTCAACAACACAGCACCATTTCAGGCCATGAACACGTTTGCATATGTCCCAGTTATCGATAACATAGTCCGTTAACTTAAGGTTCACCCTGTAGCTCATGTGGTCCATCGTAACAACACTTCATTAGACGACAAACACATGTATTGGAGGATGCATGGGACGCCTCTAATACCATTCAACTCCCACCCCCAACGGGCTTGTTCCCAGGGGGGTTCTGAAGGGCATATGCCCTCTTAGACACATGGGTCTGACGGTACATTATCATTTTTCAGTCTACATAATTGAAATTTCCAGTTATCAATGACGATAGACAGAACTGTATATTACTTAATTTACTGTCTATCCTCAAGCCAAATATTGCACCTACATGGAAATGTATGTGTGGCAGGGTAGGGGAGGGGGAGATGGGTGAGACCTGAGCAGAATATTTTCTAGACTGTATTCACCCAAGCACCGACGACTGCTTAAGACAATATTAGTGAATATGTGCCCTCAGAGTTCCAGGCTAAAGTTAGTTGATTTATGCAAAACTTGTTGGGTTGCTCGACATGATGCTTTAGAGGTATTTGGGGAGCTGTTGTTGAAACTGCAAAATATCATGAGGATAGAGACAATTTCTAAAGCAAAATCACTGTTCCTTATAATTATACCATTTAAATTTTAGGTGTCATTTACTGTGTGTCACAATGCACTTCGTTATATAAAATCCTTGAGTGCAAACCTTCAAAGATGCACTATTGACATCTGTACAGCTATGTCAGAGATAAACAGCTCGTCAGTGGCAAAGAGGATAAAAGTAAATTCAAATGGTAATGTTTATCAAGTTGGTGTCACTTGGTACACGGAAGCTGTTGCCTTAGCTGAATAAGTCGATGCCCATAAACCATCAATGCCTTATCAAAACTGAAGGCAAATTAGTAGGTCTAACATGCCAGTGTTTTCCCATAGAATATTTCCATCGCACCATCACCATTCCTTTAATTAACCATTTGCTCTGTGACCTCGAAACTCGTTTCTCACTAGCTTAACAACATGCTGTTCTGAGGTGCTCTCTTATTCCGTCTTTATTAATGAATGACTCAGAGTGAAGGAAAGGGGGTCTGAAGTACAGAGAGTCAAAGGTCAGTGATCCTACTTTACTCTATCCTCTTTGTCACGAATTGGCCCATTACCCACTTGGGCATTGTTGGCAAGTACCCTGCATGTACTGGTTCCAGGATGTATCCGTACTTGCGCCAGTGTTCGTTAAGCTTGGTCTTGAAAGAGCTCACATTCGGTGCTGTCACAACACTGGCAGGTTTTTCCAAGAGTTCACAACACACTCTTTAAAAAAATTTGCCCTGACAGTTTTCTGAACCTGTGGCTTCTTCAACCTTAAGCTGTGACCCCTAGTGGGACAGGCATCCGCCAGCTCAAGGCATGAACACTCGACTGAATAATGTCCTTTGATGTGTTTATAAACTTCTATTAAGTCACCCCATGCCTGCCTATAGTATAAGCTAGGCAACTGCAGGTGACCCTCCTTTGAAAGTTTTCAATCAACTGACAGTCTCTAGCATACTAGCATATCTCGGGGACCAGGCAGGATGGCAGTACAGTACAATACTCCAAACGGGGAAGCACCTCACTTAAGAAGAGCATTACGAGAGAATGACTATCAAGTATTGGTCCGAGAACTTCAGTTCATTGTCAACATATACACCCAGGTCCTTGATCACATTTGGTCTCTGTTAATGGTGTTTCTTCATCATGTTGGGACATGTGATACGCCTCATTACTGTTGGTATGACCTAGGTGCTTCCTCATGCTTCTCATGACGTTGAATCTTAACAAACCTTCCTTTAACCACTCGTGTAACTGAAAGAGACCTTTGTGTAGCTCTTCACAGTGCGTTTGGTTCCTTGAATAAATTGACATCATTCAGTAACATTTGTATGGAAGAGTGTATAGCTTCTGGTATGTCATTATTGGAACAAACAAAGAACGGTTCCAATACACTGCCCTATGGTACCCCACATGCCATGAATACACATGTGAATTTTGTGCCATTAATCACCACACACTGCTTGTGGTCACAAAGTAAGTCTCTGATCAAGGCTAGGACACACCCCCGAATTCCGTACCCATCCGGTTTAATTTTCATTCTTTCACTGTCGAAAACCTTGGCAAAGTTCAGATATATATAATTGATATTGTCACCACGCTTCAGGATCTGGGTCCAAACATCCAGCACCTTAAGTAATTGCGTCAAGCAGGAGTGTACTGGCAAATAAATATTTGGGCAGTCCTTTACTAAGTTGTTTTGTAGTAAATGTTCCATCATGGCACATCTTATAATGCTCTCTAGTACTTTACACACTTTGCTGGGTATGTTATGTTCATCCCTGCATCTGCAGAACAGGATTTTAAGTGGGTCACCAAGATTGTTACACAACTCTATTAGCACTCTGGGGTACACGCTGTTGGGGCCCGGGCTCTTATGAACCTTTAGCTTTGAAAATTTGTTCCTAATACGCTCCTGATAACATAATGTGCATCAGCGCTGTACCAAACCATCTTTCCTCAATTGCAGGGAAATTGTTCACATCCTCTCCTGTGAAAACTGATGACATTTTTTTTAACCTCGCTTTGTCCTGAACTGAGTCTGCATAACTACCATCAAATATCAAATCTAATATGAGTACAATGAAAGACAAAAGTCATGTCGTGAAATTTGGTGAAAACATAGGCTGAAGGGCTAAACTTTTGGTGCGCTCTGCCTTGTGGTAGGGGGCTCTCATAATGTTTCAAGAGTTATATTTAATCTTCGGACAAAACCGCGACACGACTTTTGTCTTTGAATGTACATGTGTTTTTAATTATGATTTTGTGTAATGGTAGAAAGCCTTTGGGTTTGACTTTACCTCGCTTGCTATCCACCTCTGCAACTCTTTTTCGGACCTTCTACACTTTGACTGCTTGGTTCCTGGACCTGGCATACACCCATATGTCCTGTTCATCATTTGTCGCAACTCCTCTCTCACATTTATGAAATTTCTTCTTAACTTTGTCAACCACTAAGTGGTTCTTGTGTAAGTTCCCTCGTATACTGTAGCTATATTTATCAGTCATATACTGCATTACAGGGTAGTATCCAATTTCTTGTTTACCAGAAAGTCAGGCCAGTGAATACCCCACATCTCCTCCCTCATCCTGTCGTAATTGCCACTGTAATATTTGAACCTTGGCCTGCTCTTACCATGTTAAATCTGAAGGACAACGTCACATGATGGCTGGTGCCACCGGGGGCTAGATATTCCAGCAGTTTGGGTGTTTGTTCTCCTGTAGTATAGGGAGTCGAATATTTCACATGTTGGAATAGAAAATTGTCTCATAGTTTCTACAAAAAGATCAGCAGGATTATTAAGGTCATTTGGTGTAGTTTCATTCCTCCAGTCGACTTCGCCATATTTAAAGTCCCCCATGACAAGGAGGTGACTAGGGTTTAGTGCCATTACATTTGTCTACTAAGACCCAGATGGATTATATTAGATTTATTAGTTGACATTTAGGATATCTGGTAATGTTCAATTGACAGCACAATTTTGTAGACTGAAGAAAGATAATGTTCATTCAGTAAAATCGTTATATATGTTCACATTGATTCAATATGTCCACTTCAGAACTATAAGTCGTGGACAGCCGCACGGAACCTAACACTAGTGACTCCTGACAATGAGGAAAATCATAAGTTAAAATTATAAAATATATATATATATATTTATATATAATTAGAAGTTTAAGTTTATAAATAATAATTATAATAAAATACTACCTGTATTATAAAAATCTCCTGCGGTTAAGTATACCCCAATTGCAGTTAAAGTTTCTCATTACCCGGGGTCACTACAGTGTAGGTTCCGTGCGGCTGTCCTCAAATCAAGACTAGTCCTCAAGTGTACAGTAACACACACACACTGTCTGCCCACCTGTGTTAGATATGTTTGTAATGAACATAATGTACAGTAGTTTCGGTTCGGTTGGTATTTCTGATTGTGAGTTGCACCTGCGAATAACTGATAACTATGATAACCAAACCTAAACTGCTGTACATTATGTTCATTTCCAAACACATCGGACCCAGGTGGGCAGATGGTATTTTCCTTTTGTGTAGATAGCGCAGTATGCAACCAATATACATCGCTCGCATATTACAAACTTTTTTTTACGAAGACAGTGCAGGTATATGAAAATGGAGTATAGTTATACAATATACAGTTGCCTTAAAGATTCCCCTTACCCTGTGGTGATGTTTACATAAATGTGGCAGGGTCGCAAACTTATGAATGAATGGGTAGTAGCACTATATGAGGGTGGAGCACTGTAATATTTGTTTTTCACAATCGTCTAGCCAGACGATTTTATTCTGGTTAACGCCAGATGATTTTATTCAGCTTAGAAAGGACCTCTGCTCCCTTAAAGGTTGACTCCTTAATAAGGTTCATCTATATTTTTTAATCACAGATTGTATAATGAACAACATATTGGGGCATAAATTGCTCATATAGAATTATTGGATTTCAAGGGTAATACAGTAGTATAATATCTGCCAAGTGATTTACGAAGTGGGTTACAAATATTAGGACAGACTTGATGTAGACTTTTCTCAGTTAAAACAATTACCAGATTTACACGGCCAACAAAATCATAAACGTTCATAGTAATAATTATAAAACAACTCAAATCGGTAGGAACAGGTGGTTTTGTTCTCAAGAAACCTCTCACGTATGAGATACCCAATATAAGTCATTTAATGAGGTTGGAGTGAAGGGTTGGGGGGAGGGGGTCTACCGGTGTGGGGTGACTGACCCAACTGAACTCGTGGCTATCACCGCTAGGCTGTCCAAGGCCTCCTCTAACCCATATATCCACATATTCATATTTATATATCTTATTCCTTTCACCGTTTCATTGCTTTGTATTATTACTATATTATATCATGCACGAATTTTTTCCACATATGATTTCTGAGGGTTTCAATTCTTTGAACCATTCTAGGATCTATTGCGTGATACACCAAGGCACCAGTGTCCCTGTGTGAAGACCCTCCCTGGTTTGTGATTATCATGAATTTCAGATTTCCTTGAATACATTTTATTTTTAAAGCCTTATCACTCATATTGATATTCTTCCTTATTAGAAACGTGTATTATTTATACTCGTACAGTATTGAGTTTATACTCCAACATATATTTATCATTATTGTAACACAGGTAAATTAAGTGTAGAAAGTATAGGGAGAATATTTAGTTGTTGGATTGTAAAGTGAGGAAGTCTGGTAGCGAGGCCGTCTAGTTATTTAACTATTAATATATTCTTAGGGGAAATATTTCAAAACACCAACTCTAAGTACGGCTATATATTATTCAACTCAATGGCATGGACACATTAATAGATCATTATATTTACACTACTATACAATGACTCGGGCAACAAACATGAAATGGATATACTTCCCACCTTAAGTAACTCACTCTAAGCGATCCATTAGAGTCTAATGGATCGCTCTGACAATGACTCGGGTGTGACCTGAGTGAGGCCCAGCGGCTGGGGAAGCTGCAGCTGGACTATGTTTCCTATGGGAGACTGCTAGCTGGAGACTCGGTGCTGGGGAGGGAAGTCTCCCTCTAGGAAGGAGCTGTCGGCCCCTTCCCTGTTACAATAATAATCCGAATGCCTCGTGGAAGGAGCTGCAGGCTCCTTATACTGGCGATGGCAAGCCGGAAGATATCGTCACTGATCTGAGTGTGTCTGGCCAGGTGATCGGTGTACTAGCTGGAGGGTAGCTTCTTGAATAACTCGGTCATGTCGCCGGGTTAGCTAATGACGCGGCGGAAAGAACTCTTGGCCAGTGTGTTTCCCCAGGTGCCTGGTCATGTCGCCAGTCGGTAATGCTTCCTAATTATTACCACCCGGGTGTGTCTTGTCCAGGATTAGTTTCTTTAACACGGTCATAACGCCGGGTTAACTCAGGTACCCTGAGGCCGTGACCTCTCTGGGGTCAGGTCTTACTGTCACTTCTTTTTTTTTCTTTTTTTACGGGAATTAGCCCACCCGGGCACAGGTCGAACGACCCACAGCGGGGACTGGGGGGCGAAAAAACAAGAACAGAAAGAAATTAAAAAAGAGAAGAAAAAGGTTATACTGTGTTAATCTACAACACGAATATGCCAGAAAACCAGCCTTTTATAGTGAGACAGATTGTATAAGTATGGAAACACAGAAGAAGACAGAGCATTCCACAGTTTGGCTGTGTGAGGAAAGAAGGGTGTTCTATAACGGATTATTCTAGTGTGACCGACATCCACAGAGAAACGGTGGGCACCGTGGGCTAGACGTGTGTTACGAGCCCACGGCCTTGCCGGCGGTACACAGGATGCCAAATCCACCGAACATTGCCCGTTAAAGTACTTGTAAAAGAGAGAGAGAGAGAGAGTGAAGCAACATTCGGGCGAAGAGAAAGGGAAGAGAGATAGTCGAATAAAAGAGGAGAGTTAATAAGACGAAATGCCTTTGATTCCACCCCATCTAACAGTTGGACAGAAGAAGAGCCACCCCAGATATGAGAGCAGTACTCCAAGTTAGGACGAATGAATCCCTTATATACTTGAAGCAACTGCTCAGGAGTGAAGTAGCTACGGCATCTGTACAGCATTCCCAACTTTCGGGAGGCAGCTTTAGCTATGTTAAGGATGTGTGATTTCCAGGACATATTGGAGGAAACGGTGAGGCCTAGCATATTTATTTCAGAATTTGACAGAATGATAGCGTCCTGAAATGTAATTAGGGGGGGGGAGATCATCTAATTTAGAAAGTGTAATTGGTAAATAATGAATTTAATTAATATTGAATTTAACCAAGTTTCTGCCTCCCCATTCGGAAATGCTGCACAGATCTGCATTGATAGAAGTCATGATATCAGCTCTAGGAACAGATCTAGTTTGAGAGTTAGGAGGAAGGGGAAGAAGAGTGAATAGTAGAATCATCAGCGTAAGAATGGGTAGAATTAGTTGTAGTGTGAAATAAATCATTGATAAAAAGAAGGAAGAGAGTAGGTGAAAGAACAGAACCCTGTAAGACACCACTCTTGGTAGAGAAAGAGCGAGAGATCAAGCCCTCGACAACAACTGCCATATTGTAGTATTACTGATACGTAATTTGTCTTAGTATGCCTTATTGTGGGTAAAAATAAGTGTATTAAATGCATCCTCCGAAAGCGTCAATTTGCTACCAGAGTTTAACAGTTAATTCATGTATAAGATTTCTGATAAACTGCGTGCTTATGTTTGAAATAATAAATGAATGTATCTTTATATAATTTAGATAAATGTCTTTCCCGTCAGAAACGGTCATCCAAACGATTATTAATAAACTCATTTAGAAATACATCATTACTTCAGGACAAAATCGGAAGGGTTTGCAACAGCGAATCAGCTGTGACTCTTGAGGAGGGGGCGGGGCGAGGCGAAATCATGATAGTAATTTTGATTTATCATTTCACCATTTATCTTACTAGCCGTTTGGTCTTTTTTTTTATGAACATTATTGCCCAGTGTTAGTACAGTAAGAAACCGGAGTATCTGGAGGAAACCTACGATGTTTGGATAACACCCTACGCACCTTAACCATTTGTTGTTATTGAAGAATTCATAGGGACGTTATAAAAAGAAATTGGCTAAGACGTTGGAATGGTCAAGAGTCTCGCTCCTGCCCCTCTAGCACACCAGACAGCTGACCCACTACCCCTACCTTTGTGGGTGGGGTGGTGGGTCATTGTCAAAGGTCAAGGTCAATATACAGTAACTGATGAACTGGCTCTGCTATACTGGGCACAGGCGTAGACGGAGGTTAGAGTGGAAAACTTTAAGTAATGCCTGGATACGTCACGCGAGTAGAGCTGTATCGACCAGAGGAACTACGGTATGTCAACAAGAATACTTACTGCTAAGTTTGAGCTGTTCGGCCCGTGTGTGGTCCACCCTGTGTGCCAAGATGACCACACACAATAAGAGCAAGTAGCGTAGGGCACCACACCTCATACTTGTACGTGAACTTTCTACACACCTTAGTTTGTCATGAAAGCAGTAGTACATACTCAGAGCAATTCCTTTATACGGTTATAAAGGGAAAGTGTCAAGCTTATCTGACATACTGTAGAAGTACACTAACGATAGTAAAATCATTAATTCACGAAGTAACACAACGTACTTTCGGTGAATCTCTTGTCTACACTCGGGGAAATCCACCCAACGCATACCAACACGACCGAGAGAAGACTAACGCGGACACGAGCCACGAGGTTGTTTTTGTGGTACGTGGCTGCCCCACATCGAGCCTTCAGTTGCCACATGCTAATTTCAATTACGCGAATATGTATACAAGTCCACACACTTAAACTCATTTATTTCATAATTCCATAACTCCTGTAAATATATCTAAAAGCGACCTAGAACAGTTATTAGATTTGTATCAACAGGTACAAGTAGTAATAATATCCATAAACACCCTACATGGTAGCACATGTTGAGAAACATGAAGAATGAATTGGCTTGAATCGGCTTTTCCCACCTCCTTTCATAGTGTGCAGTGACAAGTGTTCACTGACTTTAAGCATAAAGGGAATCACAAGCAGCGATTACTACATAATGCATTTCTCAGTGCATGTACCTGTATATGAAGTAACCAGCATAAACAGCGTTAACCCCTTGTGTGCGAGGTCTCTCTCTGCTGAATAAAACCATTAGCCAAATAAATTATTAAAGACGAAGTTACGTAGTAAAGGGGTTAAACAGTCGTGTCGCAGGTAAGTGTCCACTTGGGTTGGAATATTAATATATTTAGTAATACATAATAAAGTGAGTAATGTACATTGGACGAGTCGTCAGGTCTGTAACCAGAGCCTCACTTTCACCTCTTTCTTCGTGGATGGAGGCTATTCTCCTTCCTTCACGCTTATGGAGTCTATACATATCTTATAACACCCATGAGGATGCTTCCATAACAATGAAAATAGTGGAGTATTGTGTGTCGGTGGTATCGCGCGTATCTTTCATCTTGGTCATGGGCCAACATGGGAAGAGTCACAAGGGTGTTGTTATCCACTCCAAATATCATGTTTCCTTCGGATATTTTAATAAGGGAAACAGCCAATCCATGTTTTATTTTCTATAACTTGCGTAACCAGTTTTAAAGTAAAATAGATATAAAAATGGATAGGTTGTAAATTAAAAAGTGAGCGGCGCGTCCCCAACTTAATGATGTACGCGCACAAATTGTAACAACAATTCCAATTATATATAATTTGAGAACATTTAGTTATCCAAATAATATTTAAAGATAAAATGTATTACAAACTATAATTGTATAGTGATTTAACCTTACTAAATATAATTTAAGTATTGATTGGTTATAAACGGCTGCAAAATACGTTGAGTGAAAATTACCTTTTTCACTGTAAATTCACTAATTACAATGGAATTACAAAACAAAACTACTAAGTTATCCCTGAAGCAAGTCTATCGTATTTTAGGTTTAAACGGACGATTATCATAAAATGAATAATAAGCCGGCAGTACACCATGTTTAGACACACATTATGGAGGATGATAAGTGAGGCACGCGTGCCAACATTCACCTCCTATACAATGACGTCACAATGCTCCCATTATATGACCACAACAATAACCCGACACACGTACACAACAGAGCCGTGTCGACATCCGGTAACTTCCGCTGGACTTGGGTCACGTGCCATAATGACTATTGCCAAGTATGAATACTGTTATTATGCATCGATATGATTATTTGTAATTAAGAATGTTCTAATTATACATCGGTCTAGAACACGTCTAATTATATCCCCGACCGAATTTGCGGGATCATCATCTCCCTCTACGAGTCCCATGTCTTTAGTTACCTTTCGTGTGAATGCAAACACTTTTATGGGGTTTACAGCTTTTCTAGAAAACTGACACGGACCTTGGTTTCCCTGATCAATACCAGTTATAATTCGACTGAATATTAAGATAACGGATATTTTTAACTTCAGTCATATGTCCTCCAACTGTCATTTTCACGTGTACTACTCCGTTAAAGTGTGAAAGAAAACTGGTACCTGTTGTAAGTGTTGGGTCGCAGCAAATGTAATATCTTTTCGACAGTGTGCGATTTTATTCATGCCGGGAAATCATTTATCAAATACACAGACAAAAAACAGGTATCGTAGTTTAGCACGTACTGAATTTTTTTATGGTTAACATTGTAGGCTATTGTTCAGTATTCTTGTACAGTTAAAAGTTCGTTATTATGTGCTCGCTCGACCCGGAACCTGACCTAAATTACCATAATACATCCCTAAAAATAATCTGACCAGACCTAATACATCCCTAACGTAACATAGCCTTACCTATCCTCACCTAAATTAACCTAATACACTTCTAGAAATAAACTAACATGACCTAGATTAACGTAGTACCGTACATACCTAAAATAATGTAATCTAACCTATTTTTAAGTAAATATGTGCTTAAAATAATGCTTTCTAACCTAAAATTGCCTGCGAACATTATCTAACCTAACCCAGTATGACCTAATACAACCCGAATATAACCTAGCATGACCTATACAGCCCGAATATAACCTAACCCCATTACTTCTTATTTATTTACTAGAATGAGATTTACCTACAAGTTGGTGTCAGACCCGAGTGTCCAGATCTTTGTTCGTGTGATAAAAATTGGCTCAAAATCGGGCAGTTTGCTAGGTTAGCCATTTTCTGCTAGATTTAGACGATTTTTGCTACATCTAGCCAGAAAATATTACATCTAGCCGATAGCCGAAAACCCACAAGGTTTGGCTATTTTCTGGCCATTTTTTTTAATTAAATATTAATATGAATTTGTTGATTTCACTTCATTTCAGTTTTAAAGTTATTGAATATTCTATCTCTAAAGTTATTGAATATTCTGTCCAATGGTTAAAGATGAAAACACATTTTGGTATCGCAAAATCGTCTGAAAGGTGCTATACATCAGAAATTTTACATGCCATGAGGAGTATCTAGAACCAAAACTGTATCTTCGTTACGAAATTGAGAATTTTTTTTTCAGAATTGCCAGTGCATTTGTCTGTGGAGCGAGAGCAAAACTTTCGGGAACGAAGCTCTAAATTTTTTATAAGTCTCATCAAGCAACTTCGCCAGATTCCCAGATAATGTACGAATATTGAAAACAATGTCACTGTTAAGTGTCTCAAATGCTTTGCGTGTAGTAAAAAACTCCATTACCCCTCTTCTAGAATCTTTAAGTGTTAGTGCAGAAGACATACCAAAAATTTATCTCCGGTGGTCAAATATTACACTAGTAAAATGGTGTGAAACCCAGGACACGGTAAAATTTTGGGCTGAAGTCCGCAGGTACAAAGATACTTCAAACTTGAATCCTTTACTAGAATTGTCATCAGCTGCAATAACTATCCTAACTTTGCCACACTACAATTCAGAAATCGAGTGTTTAGTCAAATAAACTTGGTTAAGAGCAAGCTAAGGAATAAAATGAAAACAGACACCATTAATGCATTACTTGACATTCACTATGGCAGGGGTGGCCAACCTTTTGTGTGATGTGACCTACGTTTTCCACAGTTACCCTGACGCGATCTACCAGCCTAATATTCACCCATTGTTATAAAATACTCCTCAATATCGAGTCGACTTTTTCATTACCAAATTCATTAATACAAGGTTTAACGTGTATTTGTAATCTTATAAAAGCAAATACCTGCCTAGTTTTAGCCTACAACTGATGACAACTTGCTGATCAGTTTCCTCACCAGGAACCAGCCAGCACCGGCCCGTATGAACGCGAACACTTCCTATCAGGTTACGCCACACACAGCATGGCACAGTCGAAGTTTTTTTTGTATGTATCGCTCTGATGTGTCCATAATGATAATCTATTCCCAGAAAAAAAAATCTAAACAAATATAATATCCCAATGATTATGAGTAAAATTTGCCTTGCGATCGACTAGAGAAGACGCGATCGCGATCGACAGGTTGGCCATCCCTGCACTATGGCCTTAAAAGGATGTCAGAAACTTGCGTAACATATGACTTTCCAAATGATGTTCTCGACCTTGTAACCTCAAGTCATAAGTATGAGCAGTCAAACAAAATTGCATCAGACAAGCCTTTAACATCGTCCACTGATGAAAATGACGATGATGTGCTATACATTATATTACAATATGTGACTAAATAAAAGGTAAGAAAAGAGCTAGTATGGAATACATTCATTAAAATACGCAGTTTTCTTCAATTTCTATTTAAATATGTATGCACTGAAGAGGTAGCCACATTGTTTTCAGTTTAACCAGTTTCTAGCCATTTTTTACGCTTGGTATAGCCGATTTTGCGGGGAGCCATCTGGCAACACTGAAATCGGGTAGGTTAATGACATTGGTACCTGCACTCACAGCAGGTTAATGGCGCTATTTCCTTTACTCCAGCTTTGTAATAGAGAAGGTTAATGGCGCTACCATCTGCACTCAGCTCTGTATATTAGTTATTGCACATTACTGCATACAAAATCTTGATCTACCCAATGTTTGTCCAGTTGTTTCTCGGAAATCAGTGTTTGGAGAGCCTTCAACCAGCTGTAATGTGAACCTCATAATTACTATTCAGGTAGTTCATCCGGGCTGGCGTGTCAGGAGAAAGCTGTTAGTTGTGTCCTACTGGTGAAAGTTATGTACAGTAATACCCTGGTGGTGTGACTTCATTTATTATTTACAGGAAGCTTTCAAGCGTCAAATAAAAAAACTGACACAAAAACCTACATCAGAATAATTTGTTCCATGTATATTACTTGGCTTTGCTTTCATGTGCATTTATGTGTGTCTGTACATATACGCGTATGCTTTTGTTACTATCTACAGTATATGTACTGGTGAGGTGTTCGAGTGATTACAGTGCTTACTGCCGTTATATTGTATTTAAACGAGATACAGTAGTACGAGGTAGATAATTTCATTGGTATAAGAGTGCTTTCATCTTATTAAGTTGCGTAGACGTAACTTATGTTGGGAGCCAAGTCTGACCCTGACACATTGAGGGAGTTGTTTAGGGCGGAGGAAGGGGGGGGGGGGTTATTAACAACTATTTTTATTTTAAAGACTTGTCTTCCTTTACAACATCAGACGAGCTAATGTGCGTGTTTATTGTGAATATAAACAAAAACATAAAGATTCACAAGTGAATTGATAATAATAACAAAACAATTAGATTCTTTAAAGTGTTTTTTTTCCTGTGGCCTTGCAGGTATCACTGCTCTTGTACCTATAACTGTACTTTTGTTTCTATGGTATTCTTTGAAATTGTAAGTTAAATTATTCATGATCTCCCTGCAGCAGTGGATACTAGGCCGTTTTATATCGCACTTAAAATTACTTGTTTATATCGTCTCATCAACTAATGATAGGATTATCTTGGATTCGTATATTAAATTTTGCCCATTAATGTGTGAAAACGCATCTAAATGGTTCTTTTGACTTGTGGCACTAGACATGGCCACCAAAATACTGTACAGTACAGTATCTAAATTGCCATTGGACCCACGAGGAGGGGGGAGGGGGGGGGGCGGATTTTACTTAAAAATCTTTGAGAATCCTGGTTCAAATGGGTAGATCATCATCCAAAGTTGGGATTCGGAATACTCACCGGGATCCCCTTCCCTCCATAGGTTTTCTAGCTGGAAAATCGAGAATTCTAAAATATCCAAAAAAATATTTGCCCCTAAAAATAACTCCTGCTCTTCTTCGTTATACAGCAACAGCATCCTAGTAAACCACACCTTAAATGTTATATTTAAAGACTAAGGACTGCTATTATAACGTTAGGTTACAATAAATTAATGGGCAAAAGTATGAAGGGAATTCCCATCAGGCTTGGAGGAAGTGATGAGGATATCCTGGTCTTTGTTGACACGAGAAGGCCAATGTTGACGTCACGTTGTGCATTTTGTCTACACATTGCGTAAAGGCAGTATAGACATAATATGAGTAACTGACTGTTCCTTCATAATCCATGATTTAAACACAGCTTTTTTGTGGGCTCATTTTCTATAATTCTTGTAGATGTTTATGCCCATTACTGGACACTTTTTTATTTTCCTGACCTTGTCTGTCTTTCACTATTGCCAGTGATGCCAAGTCTACCAAACATCATTACATGTCATATAACTTGTTTACATATGTCACAAGTCAAATCTGCATTAGTTATCAACTATGTGAACCCCTTTGGGTGTCATATAAAAAAATACAGTACTGTATAGTACCTGCAATTTTGATAGGTCAAAGGTAAAGGTTACAATGACACGCAAAAAATTATTCCACAAACTACTGGATAAAATCACTTGAAATTTTTATGTAGAATCTTTGTAGGACCTTTCATTGGACCATAAAAGGAAAACACAAGCAAACAGAGTTAAATGACTAAACAACATGGGGTTTCCCACTCTAATGGCAATAGCACATTTAGGGTAAGGTACAATATGCCATTTTTCATTGCCTTGTTTTAATGACCTTTCACTTATATAAACAGCATGTAATGGGATAGAAACCCTTACCCATAAATCCCAGATTTCATTGACATTAGACATAGGAAGACAGTTTTCAGGGGGAAGGGGGGGATCTACTGAGGGAGTTTCCATGGTATTACCACTTTATCCTCAGGGTAAATGCCTATAAACCGCATTCTAGATAATACTGTACTTCTATTTTTAGTTAATTGAAGCAATTATCTCTTAATCACATCTACATGATTTATGGTGCTACATACTTAAACTTGGGACCTAAGGAAGAGAAATATGGAGAGATTATTGCACATAAACACACTTGGATTTATATAAATACAGTACAGTATTATTATTATTTTTTCTACAGGAAATAGAATTCATAATCAGCTGAATAAAAATCTGTACAGTATTGTAAAATTGCCGATTTTCATACAAGCTCGAGAAATAATTCCTCTTTACAGTATATACCAGTACTGTACAGTACAGTCTTAAAAAAATTTCACAATTACAACACTAGTCTCATGCAATATATACTGTATACAGAATGTACTCTCACAATAAATATAACAAGCGTTCTTCAAAAGTAGTGTTATACTGTACTAAAATTACATAAAAAAAGTTGTTGCATTATAACTACAAGTTTATCATTTAAAATTGCAACATAATTATGAGTATCACTGTGTGACTTTCCAATAAACCATGTACTGTACCGTACAGCCCCCTCAAAAGTATTGTTGGCCATGGGGTCGATGTTATTCGAGGCTTTCCGAGCAATGCTTCTCGACCTGTTTCTGAACAGCTGGTAGTTTTACATCCGGGACCTTAGAGCATGAATGAGTATACAGTACTGTATCCTCTATGTTTTTAAACAATACATGCATTAATATAGCTCAATGGATTTCTTGTGATATTGAGTATCTAGTATGCCATACAAGGACATCTCTCTCCCCCAATCCTACCCCCATATCTAGTTGTTGCTGATATGGCAAAGACGCACTGGGGATCATATCAAACTATTTCGTCTAGCAGTTCAAATTGTAGCAACAGAAAATCTAACTGTACATTCTCTGCAAGATTTTTTAATGGGCATTAGGGAAAAGGTGCTACAGTAATGGCGGGAAACATTAGGCGTGAAATTTAAAATACTGTAGTGTGTATTTCCATATGATGTGCCAGACTGACTCGCATAAAATAGGAAAGATTCACTTTAAATTAATACATTGTCCTTAATTGTGGGTGTCGCTTTAAATCAATAATTTTAAATTGAATCGCTTTAAATCAACGTTCCACTGTACACAATGCTTTCCAAATTTTCATGAAGATCTCATGAATGCTTGTGTTACAGCAGCAACATTGTACTCAACATAACAACAAGTGAGGATAATGTTTATTGTAAAACAAGCGTTCATACATTCTCCAAAAAAAAAATCAGTAAAGCAGTGCATAATTTTTTCTGATACCCTATATTATTCTAACACTTAGGTCTTAGCTAACCAATCTTCCTTAGGGGTTGCTATAATGATGGATGAATGCTTTACTTCTTGGTATAGGTATTAATATTCAGGCATTTCAACCTAAAGCAACTCAGTCTGTATTGCAACCAGGTATACTGGATGTACAGGTTATGCCCAGATAGCTATACAGTACCAGTACTGTATATTTTTAACATCTACAAGGTATTCAATAAATCAATGAAAAAATCCTTAATATATTATTTTAATTCAAAAAGAACTTTACAAAGCACACAGGATGGAAAAAAAATATATTATGAGTCTCCAATTCAAATGCTGTACAGGTATCGTACCCCAAAAACCAACGCTCTCAATAACCCCTGCTTCATATAACAGTACAGTATGTCTGCTTTATTTTCTTGCTTGACAGTGTGCACCACAAAGATATGTATCAAGGGTAGATGGGGGAGTTTTTGGAAGGTGGCCATTCCTTAGCCTCCTGAATTAACGTTCGTATGGGATTAGTTTCTTTGATAACCGTTGATTCACTAACCAACGACTTTTCCTGGTCCCTATATTCATTGATTATCAGGGCACAACTGTATTACATTACATTGTATCTCTGCAATATGAGAAATATTGTATAAGATTATCAACAGGTCAGTACGTACTGTACTGCACATACAGTACTGTACTTTTAAATTAAACTTATTACCAGCACTATATAAGCTGTCCTTACCTCTGGCCAAAATTAAATGAAGAAGACCCATTTGGAGCTGAAGTATGTTCACGTGCTAAAGAGGCATTTAAACGTCTCAAAGCCTTTTTGCTGAGGACCTTCTTGGTCAATCTGTCTCTTCCTGTCATCTTCCTCAAATCAGTCAGATTTTCATATTTGCGCTTACGTTTTTGTTTCCCTTTAGGCACTTTTAGATCAATACCTGTAGCTGCTTTTAATTCTGCCAAAAGTTGTGGGTCCTGCCAGGCAGGGTGGTCTCTCTCATACCTTTCACGAGCTGCATGTTCTTTAGCAGCATCCTCGGGACGGAGAGGTTTGCCAGCTTCATCACGGGGCACAATTGGTCCATGAAGAGGGCACTTCTCTCTATCTTGACGAGGACATAAACGACCAGATGTCAGTGGAGCTCGACAAGTCCATTTTATAGGTTCCCAAGCCCGTTCATAATTCACTCTCTGGGTTGCCACTCCCAGTACACCACCTGTATTCTGGATTTCTTCCTGTTCATGCAAGTCTGGTGTTGCTGTCCACACCTGACTTAGTCCAGCAAGTGGATTATGAAGACGTTTAAGTGTAAAGTTGGTTTTACCGAGATATTCATCTGGGCATCTTATGGTCTGAGACTTTTTCTTAGCCTTAACTGCTTCATTTTTTGATTGTTGTCCGTAAGTCTGAGATACACCCGAAGTTGATGGTTGAGTTGTTAAATCATCAGACTGAAAGTCAAATGTATTCCAGGATGATCTATCCATACCCAAGAGCACTACTTCTGAAGCTGCTGCACTTACTACTCGTGGATCATCAAAAGGCACCTCTATAAAGTCATCATCATCATCACTATCAAAATCAACACTGACTGTGGGATGTGGTTTTTCTTTAGGTATGATTTTCAGAGACTCAAACATTTTGACAGCCTGCCCAACCAATTGTTTTAGTTCAAGAATATTCTTGATTAAGCTTCCATTTCCCTCACTATAAGGTCGCATGGTTTGCTCCCATCTCTTAACTTGGGGCAAAAATTTTGTGTTCAAAATTTGTACATGCTCTTTGAGGTTCTCTATCACAACCTCATTATCAGGAGTTTCCTGAATTTTTCTAACATCTTCCAAATTAATTTGAATGCTTGTTCCTTTCATAATACCATGACCACGCATGAACTCTGAACCATACTCAATGTCTTTGTCTTCCTCCTCACTTCCCTCAGGAAGAAACCCCTCGTCCTTAATATTTTCTTCACCATGAATGAATCCACCTTCCTGACAGGAGGGTTCTTCATCATTAAAGGCAATGAAAAAGTCATTAACATCTGGAATTAGAAGTTTGAAACAGTTCTGAAACTGTACCACAAAATCCTTTATTTCTGATGAGCTTTCTTCCAGTTCATTGTTAATCTTTACTATCTTTTTTCTCTTTATTTCATCAAGTCTTCGCCTCTCTTCTTCTGCTCTTTGGCGTTCTGCCTCAGTTCTGGCTGTCAATTCCGCAAAATCAACTTTTTTACAATCTCGTAAATAATTATAGGCCAATTTCAGTGTTACGTAACCGTCACTAAAATTGTCGTACCAATATTGAATAGCCTCAACACTTTTTTGTTTAAGGTTCTTGGCGACTGCTTCAGGTTTTGGGAGTGGTTTTTGGGGATCCAACCCTAGTACAAGGTCAACAATATTACAAAAATCTTTCAACAATAACTCACGAAAGCAGTGGGACTTACGGAAAATTTCATCACAAATTTGAAAGGCACTAAATCTTATCTCTGCATGTTTTCTTTTAAGTTGTTTGCTGAGTAACCTGTATAACTCAATTACATATATGTCAGAGCGCTTACAAATATTTTTCACTTTCTTGAAATTCGTTTCATCTAACTTGTCTTTCCCTGATGTGGTGAGTTCCTCAACTAACTTCTTGAGATGATATGCCTGTTGGTCATTCTCCATGTCCAAGTTCAAAACAGTGATGATATCTGTTGGATGAACAGCAAGTAAATATAAAAATCTGTCAAGTGTGACATCTACCTAGCATAAAGTTACTGTACTGAAATTTAAAAAGAAAATTCTCTTGCCAGTTACTGTACTACTGGTACCACCTTTTAAACTTTTAAAAGCTGATTTTTGACAAATTTGTTTTTATATTTTGGAGTTAATTAACTAGCAAAAAGAAAGGTTATATGGTACTGTACATAATTCATAGGCAAAGTACGAGTATGTTTGCATCCTGGCTCGTTCCGACTAATTACCCAAATGTACCCAAATGTAGCCGCAATGAAGTCAAATAATGGTTCTACGTGAATAAATCGGACTGCCAATCACTTCTCGACTAGTATTTGGTGTCACGAAGTCACAAAAAATTGGAAAACTTACTTTAATCTGAGTTAATAGATCGCGTGCATGTACCGAGGGAGCGTGTAATTACCCAAATGTAGCCGCAATGAAGTCAAATGATGGCCCTACAAGCGTAAATCGGGCTGTGAATCACTTCTCAATTAATATTTGGTGTCATAAAGTCACCAAAAATTGGTAAACTTAATTTAATCTGAGTTGTGTTAGGTTAGGTTAGGTTAGGTACATGCATGCAATCTATTAACTCAGATTACATTATGTTTTCCAATTTCTTTTTACTTCGTGACACCAAATACTAGTCGAGAAGTGATTGGCAGTCCGATTTATTCATGTAGGACCATTATTTGACTTCATTGTGGCTACATTTGGGTACATATGGGTAATTAGTCGGACCCTCCTGGCTAGTCCACACAAGAATGACTCTAATGAAACCACTGCAGCATGTCCCCTTCATTTAAAGTTGATGGTGTGATAGTAAGCAAATGGTGATAGATTAACTGTATTCAAAGGGGATTCACAGATCAACCCTGACTAGGGAGTTGTCTGAGGGCCAATGTGCATCTCCCTAGTTAAGCAACCCATTTTATGAAAGCCACCTAGCCAGAAGACAACAGCCAGAAAAAGATTTACTGTACATGAATTTACCCAAAGTCTTGGATCAGTTGAAAGTATCTCATTTCATATTGCAGATCCACTGACTAACAGATCTCTGTAGTACAGTGCTGGTTGGGGATGGAGAGTAGATTAACAATGGTGTAATGTGATATCATAACAACTTCACCACAAAAGACTTTTCCTGGAAAAGAAAATAAGTAATTTTGTGGGTGATGCTGAAATGAAGGCCAATAAAAAAGCAATATTGAAAACAATAAATAACAATGCCTATGCACTTCAGCAAGCTGTTAAATACCTGTATACTGTAATGAGAAAGTCGAGGTCACTGGCAAATAAAAAAATATATTGTGACAATTACATCTAAATGAAAATGAAAATAAAATATAAACATATAATACTGTACAGTACTGTACTAAGGCACATTCTTATGATGTTAGAACAAAATCTAGGCAATGCTCATCAACAGTCCCCCAACTTAATCTATAGCTATTCAGGGGTCCGACTTGTTACCCAAATGTAGCCGCAATGAAGTTAAATAATGGTCCTACACGAATAAATCGGGTTACCAATCACTTCTTGACTAGTATTTGGTGTCACAAAGTAAAAAAAAATTGGAAAACGTAATTTAATTTGAGTTAATAGATCAAGTGCACGTACCTAACCTAACCTAACCTAACCTAACCTCGACTAGTATTTGGTGTCACGAAGTCACAAAAAATTGGTAAACTTAATTTAATCTGAGTTAATAGATCAAGTGCATGTACCTAATCTAACCTAACCTAACCTAACACAAGTCAGATTAAATTAAGTTTGCCAATTTCTTGTGACTTTATGACACCAAATACTAGTCGAGAAGTGATCAGCAGTCCGATTTATTCATGTAGGACCATTATTTGACTTCATTTTGCTACATTTGGGTAATTAGTCGGACCGCTATTCAGTGCATAACTGTACGGTGTTTAAAAGATAACAAAACCTTTCTTGTATAAAAAAAATACAGTTACTTATAATGCAATAGAAAGTAAACTGTTACTGTATTTTTATAAATCAGTTTGTAAAATATCACGATTATCTGATTATTTACCTCCAAGTTAACCCACAAGTAGATGGAAATATATAATGAAAAACTGTTTAAGTGCATTATGCTGTACTCGGTATTTCTTGTATGAATTTTAACCAACAAATATATAAAATAAAATTATGCATGAACCCCTTATGTCCCTATATAATATAATAAGTGGTGTCTCCGTAATGAAGGGGTTAAACCTAACAAATTCTCAAACTCATTCACGTCCTGTAGGTGGTCCGCTTACCTGAGGACAACCCAATGATCTGTATAATAATCAAGTATTACTGTATGTTCCCTGGGTTATAAACTGTATTAAATATAGACATATAAGGTGATATAATACACTACACGTATTACCTCTTACAAACTAACACTGGGAAAACTGACTCCTTAACTACGGGTTATAAATTAAAGCTTTCTTAACGAACAATTTTATTAATAGTATTTAGAATACAGAGTCATTTTAAGTTTAGAGAATATTTTAGAACTTTAATAGATGTAATTAGAATTCATAACAAATATTTGTAGTTTTGTTATCGTATATTTGTAAAACTCTTAATAATCTTTTCTTTGAGTAGGAAACATGGCTTCTATCCGTGACGTCACGGCTATTGCCAGTAGTACTTTGTGACATTCATGCAGATTTACCGTAATAGTAGTAAATATCACATAATATACAATGGCTTTAATCGTTGATCACACTTCGTTTTGTTCTATTTTACGTACAGCTTACTAGTAAAGTATCATTACTCAGTTACCTGATAATCTTAGGGTTAATTTTCCCTGCATATACAATTTATGGCAATATAGCCTCATGCCACTGTTTAGTCACCTTAGTGTATTTTTTTATTGTATTTAAAAATTTACAATATATATATATATATATATATATATATATATATATATATATATATATATTTATATATATATATTTATATATATATTTATATATATATATATATATATTTATATATATATATATATATTTATATATATATATATATATATATATATATATATATATATATATATATATATATATATATATATATATATATATATATATATATATATATATATGCTGATAACCACAAGGAAAGAAGAAAACACGAAGTTCCCAAGCGCTTTCGTGTAATTCACATCTTCAGGGGTGAGTACAGACTAGAGAGAGTAATACAAATCAAGGTGTATATATACAGAGGAGGGTGAGACCAGGTCCACAATGGTCAGGTATTAGGTAATGACCCTACTAATCTTTAAATAGCACACAACGGTTGGTGGTCAGGTCAGATGGTCAAGTGACCCGGCCTTCTCACCTGATCACAAATCTTCTTAATTACAAAATTGTCCAGCTTGTACATGCCGTTACTCAAATTCATGTTGAATGCTTCGGTATGTTTAATAAGACTAGATTCTATGATGTTCCTACTGTCAATTGACTTACATGGTAATATTGAGGAGGCATTATCCCAGTCAATGCAATGCTTGTTATCCCTCAAATGAACAAACAGAGCATTGGATTCCTGGCCTGTCCTAACACTGTATTTGTGTTGTTTAATTCTAGTTGCAAGATCTTTACCTGTCTGGCCTAAGTAAAACATATTACATTCCTTGCAAGGAACTTTATATATGCAACCAATTGTGTTGTTGGGGGAGTTCTTGATTAACATTTGTTTAACAGTGCACGAGTTTTTAAATGCCACATTGACGTTCCAGGTTTTTAGCTGTGCAGGAATGTGTGAGAAATTTTTGTGAAATGGTAATATTAAGATATTCTTGTGGTCATGGGTGGGCTTGGGGTCAGTTCTATAAAAAGTTTTCTTAGTAATGTTTAAGCATTTGTCTATGAAAGATCTAGGGTATTTAAGGTTTGAGCCAATATTATATATATATTTGTATTCCTCATCGATGAATTCCGGACTGCAAATTCTCAAGGCACGTAAAAACATTGTTGAAAATACTGACTGTTTGACTTTATTATGGTGGGAAAATTTTTGAAAATTTTTGAAAATTTTCGAAAAATTTTTGAAAATTTTTGAAAATTTTTGAAAATTTTTGAAAATTTTTGAAAATTTTGGAAAATTTTTGGAAAATTTTAATTTTTTGGAAATTTTTTGAAAATTTTCGAAAATTTTTCGAAATTTCCTACCAAATTTCAAAATTTTCGAAATTTTCCAAAATTTTCAAAATTTCTGAAAATTTTCCCAAAATTTTCAAAATTTTCAAATTTTCAAAATTTTCAAAATTTTCAAAAATTTTCCCAAAATTTGGAAAATTTGAAAAATTGGAAGAATTAATGGAAAATTTTAAAAGAAAATTTTGAAAGAATTTTGAAAATTTAAAATTTTGAAAAATTTTCTAAAATTTCAAAATTTCCAAAATTTTCAAAATTTTCCCAAAAATTTTCCAAAATTTTCCAAAAATTTTCAAATTTTTCCAAAAATTTTCCCAAAAATTTCCAAAAAATTTTCCAAATTTTCGAAAATTTTCCAAAATTTTCAAATTTTTCGAAAATTTTCAATTTCTAAAATTTTCAAAATTTTTCAAAATTTTTGAAAATTTTAGGAAAATTTTGAAAATTTTAAATTTTGGAAAATTTTGGAAATTTTGAAAATTTGGAAAAGAATTTTGAAACTTGAAATTTTTTGAAGAATTTGAAAAATTTTAAGAAAATTTCGAAAAAATTTTCGAAATTTCGAAAATTTCAAAAATTTTCCAAAATTTTGGAAGATTTTCCAAGAGCACTTTCAAAGTTTTCAAAGATTTTTCCAAAATTTTCAAGAATTTTCCAAAAATTTTCCAAAATTTTCAAATTTTCCCAAGATTTTCTCCAAAATTTTCCAAAATTTTCAAAATTTTCAAAAATTTTCCAAAATTTTCGAAATTTTTTCAAAATTTTCCCAAATTTAAAAATTTTCCAAAATTTTTTCCAAGGTTCCAAAATTTCCAATTTTCGAAATTTTCGAAAATTTTCAAAATTTTCAAAATTTCAAAATTTCAAAAATTTCAGTATTCCCCAGTTACTTTCGAAGGTTTCTGAAAGATTTCTCAAAATTTTCCAAAATTTTTCGAAAATTTGCAGGAAAATTTTGGAAATTACTGAAATTGCAGAATTTTGAAAATTACTAAAATTTGAAGAATTTCAGAAAATCGGACAATTTTGAAAATTTTTGGAAAATTGGAAATTTTAATTGGAAAATTTTTTGGAAAATTTTGAAAATTCCAAAATTCCAAAATTTTCCAAAATTTTTCCCAAAAATTTCAATTTTCAAAATTGTCCAAAATTTTAAAATTGTCCAAAAATTTTTCGAAAAATTTTCAAAATTTTAAAATTTTCCAAAAATTTCAAAATTTTTTCCAAAAATTTTTCCAAAAATTTCCAAATTTTCCAAAAATTTCCCCAAAATTTTCAAACATTTTTGAAAAATTTTCGAAAATTTTGATTTAATTCGAAATTTGGAAATTTGGAAAACGAAAATTTTAAACGAAAATTTTGAAAAATTTTAAATTTTGGAAAAGAACTGAAATTCGAAAATTTTTGAAAATTTTCAAATTTACAAAATTTCTAATTTTCCAAATTTTCCAAAATTTTCCCAAGAGTGCGGAAGAATTTTGAAATTTTTCAGTGGAGATTTTGAAAATTTTCCCAAAGTTACTCAAAATTTCAAAAATTTTCGAGAAATTTTCAAAAATTTTCAAAATTTTTCAAAATTTTCGAAAAATTTCAAAAAGTTTCAAAATTTCAAAATTTTTAAAGTTTTCAAGAATTTTACTGGAAGATTCTGGAAGGTCTGGAAAATTCTGAAGAATTTTGGAAAATTTTGAACATTGGAAAGAATTTTGGAAAAATTTTGAAGGTACTCGAAATTGAAGAATTTAATTTGAAAATTTTGAAAAATTTTGGAAAATTTTGGAAATTTTTCAAAATTTCTGGAAAGGTTTCCCAAGGATCAAGGATTCGAGGTTTTTCAAAGGTTACTCCCAAGGTTACTCAGGTTCTCAAGGATTTTCCCAGGTTACTCAAAATTTTCAAGGGATTTTCAAAGGATTTTCAAGATTTTCCAAGGATTTCCAAGATTTTCCAGGATTTTCAAGGATTTTGGGAAGGTTTTCAAGGTTCAAGGTTACCTCAAGGTTGACCAAGGTTACTCAAGGATTTTCGAAGGATTTTCCAAAATTTCAAATTTTCGAGTTACTCAAGGTGCTATTCAAAGGTTATAAGGATTTTTCAAGGATTTTCAAGGTTACTTCAAAGGATTTTCCCAAGGTTACTCGAGTTTTGGGAAGGTTGCAGGTGCAGAAGTCTGAGGATTCTGAAGATTACGGAAGGATACGAAGGTCTGAAGGTTTTGGAAGAACCTGGAAGGATTTTCAAGGAGTTTTCCGAGTTACGAATTTTCAAGGATTTTCCAAGGATTTGGAGGTACTCAAGGTTACTCCAGAGGATTTTCAAGGTTACTCGGTTCTCAAGGTCCCTCAAGGTTGCTCAAGGTTCTCCAAGGTACTCAAGAGTTTCTCAAGGTTCTCAAGGTTTCAAGGAATTTTCCAAGGTTACTCCCAAGGTTACTCCAAGGTACTCAAGGTTGCTCCCAGGATTTTCCCAAGGTTGCCTCGAGGTTACTCAAGGTTGCCTCAGGTTACTGAGGGATTTTCAACTGGAGAGAGTTCGAGAGTTACTGGAGGTTACTGGAGGTTGCTCCCAAGGTTACTCGAGGCCTCAGGTTTCAAGGTTACTCCACGAGGTTACTCCAAGGTTCCCAAGGTTTTCAAGGGATTTTCAAGGATTTTCCCAAGGTTTTCCCAAGGTTTTCCAAGGTTGCCTCGAGGTGCCGAGAGGTTACTCGAGGATTCTGGTGCAATTCTGAAGAACTGGAAGGCACTCGAGATTGGAAGGATTTTCGAAGGATTTTCCAAAATTTTCCAAGGTTACTCCCAAAGTTGGAAGGTTACTTTCCAAGATTTTCAAGGGATTACTCAAGGTTACTCCCAGAGATTACTCAGATTTTTCAAGGTCTCCCAAAGAATTTTCAAGGATTTTCCAAGGTCTCAAGAGTTCTCCAAGGTACTCAAAATTTTCCAGATTTTCAAAAGTTTTTGGAAGGTTCTGGAAGGTCTCGAAGAGCCTGAAAAATTCTCGAAGATTTCAATGTTACTCCAAGATTTTCAAAAGTTTTCCAAAGGTTACCAAGATTTTCCAAAGTTTTCAAGGTTACTGAAGGTACAGGTGGAAAAGAGCCTCGAAAATTTGGAAAAATTACTGGAAGGATTTTTGAAGAACTGGAAGGAGGAACTGGAAATTATTCAAAATTTTCCAAAATTCTCAAGATTTTCGGAATTTCATCAAGAGATTTTTGAAGATTTTCGAAAATTTTGAAAAACCGGAAAAATTTTGAAGAAAATTGGAAATTTCGAAAATTTACAGGAGAATTTTTGAAATTTTTGGAAAATTTTGGAAAATTTTTGGAAAAATTTTCAAAATTTTGGAAAAATTCTGAAAATTTTGGAAAATTTTGGAAAATTTTTGAAAAGAAAATTTTGGAAAAATTACGGAAATTTTGGAAAAATTTTGGAAAATTTGGAAAAAATTTTGGAAGAAGAATTTTCGAAATTTTGGAATTACGGAAAAATTTTGGAAAATTTTGGAAAATTTTGGAAAATTC
>NW_024733126.1:11009862-11069574 GCF_018991925.1 Homarus americanus | reverse complement strand
AGTGATCCTGGGGTGCCTAAAGTTCAGGTGATCCCTGGGGTGCCTAAAGTTCAGGTGATCCATGAACTTTAGGCACCAAAATTCCTTTAAACTTTGAACCATAATTAAACACCAGCTATTTCTATTTCATTTCCAAGATCCTGTTTCATTTTCAGGATCATATTTTTCAAACACCAGCTGTTCTGTCTGTTTCCCAGGCCTCATAACAAACACCAGGGCTCTTTTGTTTCAAACACCAAAATCGACAAACACTGGCACCTGGAAGCTTTTAAGAATCTGAACTTTTAAAACTTTGAGATCTTGTTTCAAACGCCCGGGGTGCTGGCGGCTGGGCTTGCAGGGCTGGGGCACTGGGCTGGGCACCCAGGACTGGAGCACCCGGGATCACCTGGACAGGCACCCGGGATGCCTGGCTGGGGATCGCCTGGGCACCCAGGACCACCTGGCAGGCGCCCGGGATCACCTGGGCCCAGGGGCAGGACAGGGGACCTGGACTGGGACCAGCTGGTGAGGACCTGGGCACCCGGGACGGGCGCGGGGACTCCATGAACTGGGCGCAGGACTGGGCGCCCCAGGGGCTGGGGACAGCTGGGCAGGCACCCAGAAGTGCACCTGGGCCACCTGGGCGCCCCAGGTGCCACCGGGAGGCAGTGGCGTGCAGGTTGCTTGAGGTTCACCAGGTGGCTGGGACCCCAGGACCTGGGACAGGCGGGACAGACCCCAGTTCTGTGGGCACTTAATTCCTGGAGCTGAGGTTCACCCCAGGACCATGAAGCCACTGGGCAGGCACTGGGCAGGACCTGGGCCTGGGCAGGGACCCACCTGGAGCTGGGCAGGGGAGCCCAGGACCGCATGGCAGGCCCAGGACCCCAGGATCCTGGGCTGGAACCCCAGGGTGGGCTGGGCAGGACCTGGGCCACCAGGGGTCCTGGGCAGGCCAGGCACCCAGTTCCTGGGCAGGACCTGAACTGGGCAGGACCCAGGCTGTTGCCAGGGACCTGGGCAGGGACCCTGTTTTGGAAGAGGCCACGAAGGATTTTGGAGTTGCTAGAAAGGATTTTTGGGAAAATTTTGGAAAATTTTGGAAGATTTTTTGGTGCTGGAAAGTTACTGAGAATTTATCGAAAAATTCCGAAAGAATTTTGGAGTTTTGGAGAATTTTGGAAGGATTTTGGAAGGTTACTGGAAGGTTACTGGAAATTTGGAAGAGGAATTTTTCGAAGAGTTTTCGGAAGGTGCGGAAGATTTGAAGGATTTTTGAAGATTTTGAAGAATTTTGGAGTTGGAATTTTGGAGAGTTACTGGTGCAGATTTTTGGAAATTTTTTGGAAGGATTTTCCGGTCACTCAAATTCAATTTTCGAAGAACCTAAGGTCAAATTTTCGAATACCAGGTGCCAGTACCTCCAAAATTTTCTCGAAGTGCGAATTTACTATGGGAGGAATTTTCGGAAATTTTGGAGATTTTTGGAAGGTTACTCGAAAGTACTAGATCCTCCAAGTACCGAATTTCAAAATTTTCCCAAGGTTTCCAAAATTTTTCCCAAGGATTCTCCAAAGTTACTCAGATTTCGAAATTTTCAAGGTTACTCAGAAAGGTGCGAAGGATTTTGGGAAAGACCTGGAAGAATTTGGAGAAGAACCTGAAACCTCAGCGACCCACGGAAAATTTTGGAAGAACCTGGAAATTACAAAATTTTCCAAAAATTTTCCAAAAATTTTCCAAAATTTTCAAAAATTTTCCAAAATTTTCCAAAATTTTCAAAAAATTTCCAAAATTTCCAAATGTTTCGGTGTCAGAGGAAGGGTACACGCATAAATTTTTTTAACTGTAGTGACAAATTTTACATCCTAATTATATATGTATACATATATATCTTGATAAAATCACACGGGAAAAGGGAAACAACAGAGCACCTTAGCTTTCGTCTGTATATTTAAGCCTCTCTCTGTCCATGTAATCCAGTTGCCTCTGAAGATGTCTTTAAATAAAGACAGCTAACTCTGTTGTTCCTTATCCACGTTTTCATTGTGGATCTACATGAAATATATATATACTGTATATATATATATATATATATATATATATATATATATATATATATATATATATATATATATATATATATATATATATATATATATATATATATTTTTCTGTATAGGTGATGCATATTACAGATACTTCATATACCCCTGTACTTAGAGGCTATTACTGTGTTGTAAACAGTTTCATTTAATTTAAAAGGCATTATTGAATTTTCTAAGAAAATAACATATCTTTTACTTTTTTAGCTATAAACCCAGTTTGAGTGTTAAAATGGACTTATTTAGGATTTATGCCCATTTCTAGGTTTGGCTGGTATTCCATAAACCCTATCAACCGTAAGTTATAAGTATAAACTGGGGGTGGGGGGTATTTCTAATAACACAAATCACAATCTGCACCAGTTTGAGTGATGCTGGTTCACGCTTCCCTCTTAATAATTGCGTATTTTAGATATCTGTATGAAGTCCTGTTAGTATAAAATAAGTCGGTATTTCACTTTCACACAACCATGGAATTTTAGGAGTTTTATCTTGCAATCACTAGTTTAGACAGTTCTAAGATTCTTTTATTCTTTGACATTTCCTTCGCAAATGACTTACATATGCGGGGTCCAGTGGGGGGGTTGATCTCCTGGTTAGGAGGTTAGGTTAAGTAATTTTTAGTTCATTTGCGAAGGAGTCATTGAAGAAAAAGTCTTAGAATTATCTTAACAATTAAGGCAAAGATAAAATTCCCAAGATTCCATAATTGTGTGAAAGTAAAACCTTATCAGTAAGTCTTATACATACAGTACCTATAATAGTACTGGTGTAATAAGATGAAAAGAATAACGATGCAAATGTCTGAGGTGGACGAGCATCTCCCAACAGATGATGGGCCTTTGGCGTGAACCCTAGCCGTTCATCCGTGCTCTTCCAAAAAATATTTAATCTTCGTAAATTATTATTCCCCGGTGATCTGTCTGTAAATTATTTATTTTTCCGTGTGCTAATGGGTAATCAAAACCAGTACGTGTACATTTTTATGGTATTATTCGATAAAAGTTATTCATGATCGCTCCATTGGGGAGCCACAGGCTTCACCAAGGTTTCCTTACCAACCTTTCCAATAATGTGAATTTGTATGGTTGCGATGCTTACCAAGAGCGCCACGGAAGGCGACTGTGAAATCGGCCTTGGTCAATCCTGGACTAATTACATTATTGTTATTAATACTACTAATACTTAAACTACTTTTATTATTTTTATTATCTTTATTATGAGCTGAAGCAAATAAAATGGCACACCAGCTGATTGGATACAGCACATGCCTCCTACCCTCAGGGTCACTTTTTAGACACTGCGGCACTCCTATAGGTTACACAGTTGTAAACGGGTGCCTAACACACAGTTTGGGGAAATGAAGGCAATTGGTTCTAATGCCGTTTAATATACAGTGTGCTCATGAGTGTGCTGCATGCCTGCATTTACAGTATACTGGTCCCAACGGCCCGTTATGCCAAAGGGATCTAATTTCAACGAAAATATACCTACTGTATTGTACTACACTGTCATCATCTTTATTAGTAGTAGTAGCAGCATTAACATTTTTACTTTTATTAATAATGAAGATATCTTCTGAAAACACAATGCATCAATTTTGTTATCGTTATCAATACTAAATTCTGAACCGAAATAAGATATTTCTACATGAAAAGTCGCGGACAAAAGCTCGCTCCTTGTGGTGAAACTGAATCATGGGATGAGTCTCTGAATGTACCCTGTCTGCCATCTGGTGCGGGTGTGTTGTTATACTATTGTATCTCATTTGGGGTCGATGCTGCTTCAATTTAGGAGGACCGAACTTTTGACCCTGTCTGTACAGTACAATAGGCATAAATTGTGTGCTCAGTCAAAACTAAAAAGAGTGATTGAAGTTAGGAATTCTCCCACTACATAAAATTATAAGGTTTATATCCAGATACACAAATTAAAAGAGATTGGCATGATTACTGATATTCATAACCTATGTAGTAATTGATTTTAGTAAAGATACAAAAACAACTTAGGGATATCCTTTAAAATATACACGAGTCTCTACATTATCTGGTTGTGTTCATTTAATATTATTTATCAGATTAAGATATTAAATAAAGGAAGACATTATTAGACTAAAAGACAAATATTTTTACTTAGGTAGAAAATATTTAAATGGAAAACCTATTTATTTTTTAATTTGATAATATAACTCGAGATGATTTAGATAATATTATTAGTGTTGTTTGTGTGTTTTAGCTGTAAGTCAAGCAGTTAGGTACATTCTTATACCTTTACCTATAAGGAATAATCATCTGTTCTGAGTCTGGGCCCTCGGTTTACCAATTAAAATTACATCACTTGAAAATTACCCCCCCCCTCTCCTACCTTATTCCATGGTACCTGTAGGGTTAGTTTGGGTTAAAGTTTGGTTATAATGGATTACATTAGGCCACATTGGGTTTGGTTATGTCATGTTTGGTTATGTTATGCTAGGTTAGGTTAGGTTAGATTAGATCAGGTGAGGGGAAAATGGTCAATCTTATGGTGGAAAAGCTGGGGTGGGCTTATCTTCAGTCGATCCTTAAAATCAACTCTTAATTGTAGGTTGTGTCGAGAATCAAGCTGAACTGGTCCCCTTGAGGTCGATCGTGTTTCGGGTGCTCGGGTAAGTGTTCTTTAAAACCATTTATTTTATTTCCTTTTTTAATTTTGAAAAGTTTTCTGTTGTAAGAATTCATAAATTTTCTACTTGATGCACAATAAGATTTTAAGTATCTCAACCCTCCCAAAGAACCGTAGTTTACTCTTCCCTTAACTAAACTATTGTTAGACACGTGTGGTGCTATAAATAAGATTAATCAATGGAAAATTATGTTGCTTCAATCAGATGACAAAATAACACAATATTACACATAGCCCAAGGTGCTGTTTGTGAATGTAATGCCAAGTGAAACTGGGATGTCATGCGTCAACATTCACTCCCAAAATGTTATCTCCTTCCCATCATGAACTTCTCTTATAGATTGTAATAAGGTATGTTGATCGAAATTAGGTTAGAGTATACTGTACCGGGTATACGTTTTAAAAGACCTATTTTGAATAATTCTATCTGGACTTCTTTTTTTTTTTATATATAACTCATCCACTTCATGCTAGATCTTTAATCACGGTATTTTGATCTAAACTTCCAACTTGGGTATTTTCACCTGGATCTATTTTTACCTCTACCTTACACACACACACAATAAAAAAAATAAAATAAAATAACGAAAAAAAATGTATATGGGAAAAATCACATTATATAAGGAATTTTGAAGATAATTAAAAAAATTGGGGTTCCTTCTTCTCATTCAGGATAATCATAGTGTGTGTGTGTGTGACACGTTTATATGGCGTCCATGAGGACAAAAGTTAGTTCATATCAATTTTGAACCCCTGGCCTGGCCTTTTTTCAGCCACAAGTACTGTAACTGTGGTGGTGGCGGTGGTGGTGGGGCTTTTATCACCATGTCGGAGAAGTTGTGTTCATGGTATACCTGCTATACCTTCACCTCTCTTGCGCTTACATCTGAAACAGAATCCATTTTCAGAGTTATAGAGCAAAAAACCTGTCTGTCTTTTTGTATTCATATAAACAAGGGGTCACCAGAAGTTTAGCACCCCCAGTTTATTTTACCTCCAGCTTTACCATCCTAATGATAATCTAGGTTGGGTTGGTTTGGTTTGGTTTAGCTTAGCTTAAGATTGGATCATGTTAGGTTAGGTTAGGACTTGTAGCAACGGATTTAAGTTGGATAAGTTTAGGTTTAGGAGGGAGATAGGAAGGAACTGGTTCACAAATAGGGTGGTTGACGAGTGGAACAAGCTTAGCAACTTTGTAGTAAGTGCTGGAACGCTGGAAAGTTTTAAAAGGAGGCTAGATAGATTCATGGATGATAGAGAGTGGTAGTAACTCTCGACAGGAGCTGCCATGCACAGGCCAACCGGCCTATTGCAGACTCCTTATTTTCTTATCACTTTGTAATACCTGTTGTGTATCACATTAATTGTTTTAAATAAGTTCTGGAACTCTTAAGTGGCAGGGCTGAGGTAAACACTTCTTTTGGGTTTTTTCTTTATTGTTGAAGTAATTATATACACAGTACTTAGTTTGGGAGAGAATGTATTGTGAATTATCTCCAGGGAAGTGTTTTGAGTACACTTATAAAATGAACACTTAAGTTACATGTTCACGCCTTAACTAGTGGTAAGACTGGCCCCTCTCCTCCGAGCGTGTGAGCGGAGAAGCGGGCGTCAAGCTGTTTTGATTAGTCAGGTGACCTCGCTCGACTTCTGAGAGAGTTTGAGTCACGTATAACGTGAACAATTACCAAGTCATTGTTTAATAACTTAGTGAATAATTTGGTGTTATTCATTTGGGTGACTATTTATTTAATGCAAAAAGTGCTGTTACAACTTTCTCATCACCACCGCCACAATCATTTCACCACCACAATCACTTAACCACAATCACTCTACCACTATCAATTCACCACTATAACCTCACCACAACTGCTTCACCACCTCCACCACAATCACTTCACCATCACCAGAATCACTTCACCAGAATCACTTCACCAGAAACACTCACCAATATCACCAGAATCACTTCACCACCATCACCACAATCACTTCACCACCATAAGAAAATAAGGAGTCTGCAATAGGCCGGTTGACCTGTGCATGGCAGCTCCTATCGAAAGTTACTACCACTCTATCATCCATGAATCGATCTGGCCTTCTTTTAAAACTTTCCAGTGTTCCAGCACTTACTACTAAGTTGCTAAGCTTGTTCCATTCGTCCACCACCCTGTTTGTGAACCAGTTCCTTCCTATCTCCCTCCTAAGCCTAAACTTATCCAATTTAAATCCGTTGGTTCGAGCCCTATCCTGCTCGGATATTATAAGAACTTTATCTATCTCCTCTATTGATTCCTATCACCCACATAAGTACTAATCACTTCACCATAATCATTTTGCCACAATCACTTCACCATAATCATTTTGCCAAAATCACTTCACCATAATCATTTTGCCACAATCACTTCACCATAATCATTTGCCACAATCACTTCACCATAATCATTTTGCCACAATCACTTCACCATAATCATTTGCCACAATCACTTCACCATAATCATTTTGCCACAATCACTTAACCATCACCAAAATCACTTCGCCACAATCGCTTCACCACCATCGCTTCACCACCATCGCCACAATCTTCATCATCACCAAAATCACTACACTATCACCACAATCACAATCACTTCAATTGTGTCTTATAAAAACTAACCCACATTATAGAAATATTGCCCAGGCGTTTAGTATCTTAACCGCGGCTCATAGGCTAGTTACCGTGGGTGATGTAATTATATAAACATAATGTTTGTAGCCCACATTAATATAAGTATTACGGTCTGTCTGACGGGCTAATACATTATTATAATATACCATCCATTTCTATATTTATCATTTTTTTTTAAGTTGTTGTTCAGGTTTTAATCACCAGTAATTAGATATTTATAATAATGTAGATATGAGGATGAATATTGAAAAATACGAGGGTGGAAATCACATTTACTTTTAATATTTACCAACACAGGTCATACAGAATATCAATAGCCTGTCCAATGGCCTCCCTCTTATATAGCCCCCTGGAGCCTTCTTGGGACTGAGACGCAAGGTTATATAGGTGGTTGGTTCCTCACAAACTGCTCACACTCGTCCTGGGTGTGTAAGAGGAGTCGCTACCAGTGTTTAGCTTGTCTTCAGGTTCCCACGCATTCACTATCTGGGTCCAAATGGTCTCTATAGGGTTGAGGTCTGGGTATCACTCACAAACAGTTATAATAATTACTTAACACAAGCAATGACCCTATAAAATATTATATTTGTGATATTAAATGTTTCAATAAAAATACAACATTATTATTCTATTGGGTAAAGGAAAAGTTGTATTGTTTAACTGAAAGAAACTTAATGAATATGGAACTGGAGATTTAGATGGCCAGTCCAAAAGGTCAATTTCATTCGACCTTTCCTCTGACCAGCGCTTCATCTCTCGTGCCGTGTGAACAGGGCAGTTATCAAAGAAGTGAACAATATTCATCAAACATAATTTGTTAACACTTATATCATGAATTGGCGCCTTCATATCTGTGAAAATGCGCGACTTAGAAAAATAAAATAGGCGAGTGTGGAGGCACGGATGGTGGGCAGCCTCCAGCAGCTCGAGGCAAACGTCAGAGATGATGGTGGGTAATGTAAACTGTTGTACACTGAAGAGGAAAAATAAGAGACAACTGTATTATATACTGATGGAAAAAACAAAATATTGGTATTGAGGGAAAGGTGTTTGTTGATCAAGTAACCCAAATTAAGGAGCACATTTCAGTATTAATAGTATGGATAGTTTATCAATTTTTTGTGACTTCGTGACACCAAATACTAGTCGAGAAGTGATTGGCAGTCCGATTTACGCTTGTAGGACCACCATTTGACTTCATTGCGACTACATTTGGGTAATTACTCGCTCCCTCGGTACATGCACGCGATCTATTAACTCAGATTAAATTACGTTTTCCAATTTTTTTTTTTTCTTTGTGACACCAAATACTAGTCGAGAAGTGATTGGCAGTTCGATTTATTCATGTAGGACCATTATTTGACTTCATTCCGGCTACATTTGGGTACATTTGGGTAATTAGCCGGACCCGTGGTGGGGAAGTGTCTGTGGTGGTGATATTTTCAACAAGTAGAAAAGTCTGTAGAGTGTGACCAGGTCAGCAAGTCTGAAAATGGGTGGTTCAGTACCTTCATTAGAAGCTTTCATCTGAGTGATGTAAGTGACCAGTTCAGAGAAAGCAGTTGGGTATGCGTCCTTGTTTGGATGAAGCTCTTGTGCTTCTTCTTGCTCATGAGCATTTCGGTGTGTTCTTTCTCGGTTGTACAGGTCTGCCAGGCAGCGAGGGTGATACTTCAGTTCTTGTGCCACAACATCTCCTGCACTTAGTTTGGCAAGGAGTTTTCCATCGCTAAGTGTCTTCGCACAATCATTCAATCTTATAGTAAGTTTCATTGTCATTGCATGTCTTATGTCATCTCCCAAGGCTTCTTCCTCACATAGAAAGCATTCTGTTGCTTTGGGGTCTCTGACCATTCGTGGTATCTTGCTACTGCTGCTCTCCTCTGTAGCAACTGCAGAGGTTCGCCTTTTCTGAACTCTATTTAACTTTGTGTTGTTGAACAGAAGTCTGCAACTCTCTTGATACTGTGCCTTGTTTCTCATCAGGGTCTCCTCTATCCCATCATCTTCAAAAAGTCTTGCAGGGTCAAGCTTGATTGGCAGTGCATTGATTGAATGAAATAGATGAATATTCCTTGCCAAGCTATTGTAACCGTCATCTCCTTTTTTGGCAGGATTTACATGTGGAGACTTAAGATCTTCCTTCTTATCCTGTTGACAAAGACAACACTTTGCCCAGTCAGTGAGGAATGATTTGTTGGTAGATTTTGTGTCCATGACTATTTTTGATCTTCAGGGTCGAGGGTTTATCCTTTTACCGCCCTGATGAGCAATTTCTTGTATGGGATACAACTAGGTTCATGCCTTTTGCCCTACACCTAGTCCGATCGTTCATTAGTGCCATTAGTCCCGTGTGATCTGTACACCATCCAGATAACTAAAACGCCGTTATCCTTGGCTCGGCTCTCCCGCGGTTGCACATCCTGTCAATTCAGGTGCGGCTGCTTAACTGATTTGGGGTTGGTTAAGCTGCATTTGGGACACTAAGCTGTTGCAGTATGACCTGTTTTTTCTTAGCTGACACTGAACCCCATGCTGGGTTGCACAGCAGTTATGTCACCAGTGTGCCCTGGTAGTGCCCGACAATCACTCCCTCACATGCAGAGACCCTCTGCGTGCTACCCTCACCTAGTTGGAAAAAACATAAAACCAGTACATTAAACCAGTCATAAATAAGACAAATATATATCTGAGAGTATCAGAAATAAAAAAAATCATCTAATCATGCTTGAAAACATGCAGATCGACACTAAGATCATTTAGATTGACCAACTACATCAATTTCTACCAAAAAAAATCATCTTTCGAAAGTCAATTTGGCCGCCATCTTGGCTTTCCAAATGGCCAATCAGGCAGATTTGACAAGTAGCCCCTAGGGTATGATCATGCCAAATTTCATGCTTGTATCACCATTTGCACGATTTTTCCATTATCAGCTCTACTATTATTACGGGGATGCCATTTTTAATATTTTACTTTGCTACCTCCATACGATTCTATTCAGCACAGAGAAGACCCCGTTTACAAGGGGCTTAAGAGCGTGTTTGTGTTGTGAGTTTATAACGCTTTAAGAACCTAACCTTGTGATTGCCACTGTCGTGCATGTTAGTTAACGTAAAGTCAGACGATTCATATTACGCTCAATAGGCAATAGCCCACAAAACATGTAGCTATGCCTTCTTTATTGAGTCTCCCATCTGAGGCGTTCGTTTTCTCATCACTTCAGGACGTCTGAGTCTTCCGTTTTCTCTCAATCTTAGAGAGCACTCGAGACTTGTTATTCCTCAGTATAACGACACAAAATTTGAAATTGCAACTGTAGTGGTATATTTTAAGGCAAATTAGATATGTTTGATTAAAGATTAAACATTCAAGGTCTCTTGTGATTGATGTTGAAAGCTTCAACTGTCTTTATTGTTAGTAAAACTTGGCAAGTAAGTGCGTGTCAAGTCTGCCAGTACTGCCAGTACGAGAGGCATGTCCTTATATCGTCCTTGGGGATAGCCATGAGTTTCCAATTGCCACTGAAGTTAGATTATTTTGATGCCCAAACATCAGAGAATCTGAGGCCTGTAGTTTAGTTAGTGCCAGTTGTCTAAGTCATTAATCTCCTGAAAAGATTCTGTCAAACTCAAAATCTCCAAGACTGAACAGAAGGAATAAGTATTGAAGAATAAATAGAATAAGTATGAAGTATAAAAAAGAACCCCCTTACAACCTAACCTAACCAATTTTTTTTTTATATCTTTATCCAATTCAGAAACTCTTCATCATCATAGTGTCTCTGAAGCTAGGGAATTGTGGAGCTCTACAGCATGTGGGTAGGTTAGGTTAGGTTTAGTTATGTTTGGTGGATCTCTTTGTGGGTAGGAGGTTGATTTTAGTCTACTTTGGTGGCGTGGGATTTTAATATACTGTACTGCCAAATAAGCCAAAAGAAACTACAAGAATTACGTTATTACCGAAAAGGAATCTATAAAAAGGGGGGAATGAAAAACTCAGTCAAACATATTTATTCTTTTTAGTGTAAATAAGTCTTGTCCGTGTAGCGGGTCAGTGTGGTATAAACTGACCTACCTGTGTGTCCTGGTCAGTGTGGTATTAATTAACAGACCTACCTGTGTGTCCTGGTCATTGTGGTATTAATTAACAGACCTACCTGTGTGTCCTGGCCAGTGTGGTATTAATTAACTGACCTATCTGTGTGCCCTGGTCAATGTGGTATCAATTACCCTGCAAGTGTCATGAGAGCCTTTAGACCCTGTGGAACAATCATAAGCGGCACAGGTCAGGATGGCAGTGTTGTGATGCCTGTTGATCCTCGAGGCTTTTGGGGTAACGAGATAAAGAACATAATGATTTAAGACAAACACAGGTTATGTCTTTTCTAAACGCTATGTGTATTTCAGTTCAGTAACATTCCCGTCCCCCGGTAGGTGGTTACATAACAGAAGAATGAAAAACTGCAGCAGGCCTTCTTACACCCAATCCTTAACACTCCTATATCTGTCTAATTAATATATGAAATTTCTCAACAAGTTAGAACTCATGGTAGTGACGAGTGATTTATTCCACTCATCCACAACTCAGTATCTTAACCAATGTTTATATAATTCCTTAATTATATACAGGTATTTCTTTAAATCAAAATCATCGTTATGTGTTCGCTCTTAATTTGACGGTTCGAAGTACCGTAGTTATATCACCTTTATTTAACCCCATCTTCCATTTGTATACTTCAGTCGTGTCGCCCTCACTATACGTCTCTCAAGAGAATTTAAATTCAGTTTTCTTAATCTGCCTCTACATTCAAGGTTCCTAATGCCCGGGATAAACTTATTCAGCTTTTTCAGACTGGTCTTTAGATAATTATTTTCAATCTTTATTATACGGTAACTAAGATGAACCGCATGGCCCAAATGTATTTTAGTAATGCTAGTTGTAAAATAACAGTGCATCTCCCGTTAATAACGCTCCTAGATATGAACCCTATCGTACTTTGTTAGCCGTATATGTTATGCTGTGCATAAATGTATTGCTATCTAGGTTTTAGGTTCCTATCTATATCTACTTTGTTCAGGTGATAGCTGGTTTCCTTGTTACTATTCCGAGCCTTAGAACTTTTACATTTTCCTCATTAAATTGTGTCTTGTTATTTATCTGTCCATGCTATAAATTTGTCAGGTCGAATTATAAACCCTGTTGTCGTGTTATCAATAAATTTAATTAATGTTATCTACGCATATATTTTTGTCGTTAATGAAGATATAATAACAGAGGTGTTTACGCGACCGTAATGTAGGTACAGTACACTTGGGTTATTTTCCAACGATCACTGTGAGTATCTAATGTTTGTGAATATTTGATAGTTGAACTTTATGGCATTTTTAGGGTAAATAATCGGCTTTCTATTCAGTCTCCTCTCAATAGTGGGTTGGGTTAGGTTAGGTTGGATTTAGGGTGTAAATAAGGCGAACGATATCTGCACCGTCGGGTACAAATTAATACTAATGATCCAGGTACGCCACCTGTTACGTTACCACACTCCGATTTTTTGCCATTAATGCTGACGTCCCTCTGTTTCCTGTCACTTAACTAACCTAACCTAACCTAACCTTACCTAAACTAATATAAAATTACTCTCTAGAATGCCATGTGTCTATGGGGACTCTAACCAAGGCTTTATTAATGTCAAGGTAAAGCACATCATAGTCGTGTCCGTTATTGCCACATTTTCGAAAAACTACTTGGAAAAGCTCCTCGTTCCCTGTACCCCTGATGTACAGTCCCCTTCACTACTACGTTTACAGGGGCTCGTCATATAAACAATCCACAAATCATTATCTTCGAGGTATTTGTTTTAATATTGTTTTAATTTGATTCCTTATTATGTTTACTATTGCGAGTTTCCTTCTGTCGCATGAAAACAAACACAGGGCTTCCACACTGCGCAAAACCTGATGAGCTCTTGTGAACGTACAAGTGAAGGGGACTGTACACTGTAGCACTGTAGGCTGAGCTTGCCGATGTTGGGACGAAGTTAGCTGAGGCAATCCAATACAAGTAATTGCTAAACGATGTGACTCAGTGAACCAGTAACTGCCCCTTCACTCGATTCCATATAACAAGAAAAGATTGGGCTACCTTAAAATTAGACACCTCAGCTTATTTCACCTATATAATGATTACACTAACCTAACCTAATTTAACCTGACATAACCTAACCTAACGTAACCTTACTTATATTCACATCAAGTAATTTAACCTAACTGTTGTTAGCTTGATAAATCCTTGTGTTAGGTTGGTAAATTATGATGTTAGTTTGGAAAAAAATATTTAGTTTTGGAAAAATATTATATTTGTTTGGGAAAATTATTGCTGACTTGGGGAAAATCCTTCTATTAGTCTGGTGAAAATTCATTCTCCTTTACCTCAGGTATTATACTTACGTGGCCTCAAGACCCTCGCCTAACTCATCACTAGTGCCCTCCAGTGTCAATGTCCACACAACGAACAGTATCACACCAGTAGAATTTTATGTTACCGAGTATGTTTTTTTTTTGTATTAGACCTTCACCAAGAACCACCCCAATGGTAGCCCAGCTGAAATTAAAATACGTAGCCCAAAAGCCCACAACCCGCCAATCCCAATATTTCCCACCATTTATTACAAAAACTAGCTAAGTATACCACCGCCAACTTGGCTACAAAGTTATACAAGTGTTAATTATTATTGCACCACTTATCAGCAATCCGTTTACTAACCGTTAGGCCGATTGGTCTGTTCCTTGTTACTCTTTTTATGACCTTCATTTAGTCCATTTTTAGTGCAGTAGGAAACCAAAGTACCCGCAAAAAACTGCCGTGTTTAGTAGAGTCACTGAATTACTACACCCTTCCCACATTTGTCCTGTCACCGTGTTTCTGTTAAGACGTTGCACATTCATCCTATCCCTCTGTTTTTACTTCCTCATATGTGACTGTGTCATCTAACCACTACTTCGAGATGGAGAATACGGCGGTCCTAGTTTTATAAAGTAGAATTTTGAGTTCCTATTTCTGACATCTTTGGCAGCAATGAACTAGGAGTTCATATGCACAAGATGCAACTCCCTAAGTCTGAAACACTAAAAATCGTATGTTTGATGGTACTATATCGTGGTATAGACTGTTGAGAATTTAGTCATATCTTAAACACAGTCGGGAAGTGAGCCACTGGATAACATAGTGTCATATTCCTCTTTTGTTAAAAAGTCTATGCATCTGTCATGCACCCATTCTACACACAAGTTACACCTTATAGTATGGCTCCGGCTATTCATTTCTTCTGTACAATAAACACAGAGACGCCTAGGTTGTCCCTTAGACGGTCCTGCTGACTGGTGATGGGTGGCAAGTGGAGGGACTGCTGTTGCCCACCTATCAGGGTTGGTGATGGGCGGTATTCACCTTTTGATGTTGAACGACGTCCTTGTGCTGACGGGGGATGGGGGTAGCAGGTGACGAGAGGCAAGCCGGTAACTGGAGGCTAGCAGATGGCAATGTATAAAGTACAGTACAGTATATCTTTATACCTTGGCTGGTGAGTATCAGCTGCTTGGCCACCGCGAGCACATAAGGAAATTTTAGATATGCTAGGGGTCTGTACTTCATTTCTTAATTCGTTGTTTCTCGTTATTGGCGTGAATATACTTTGCCACTTAATATCATGGTTTATTCACCATATTGTTATGAATATTTTCTTAGATCTGAATCACGAAGAAGCTACTGTATTCGAATTTGTAAACTAGTTGAACTCATATGAAGCTACTGAAGGGCCTCTCCAGTACAGTATAAATAAATAGCTAGTCCGTCTCAAAAAGGGTCTTTTAAAAGTGTAGTGCCACCTTATATAGAGTTTTTCTTACTGCGTGTACAGTGTATGCCAGTGATTACACAACTTAATGAGGCCAATGTTTAAATTTTCATTGCCCCAATTTTAACACATTTATTGACCACTTTTTATTAGTTATTTTCATTTTATTATAAGGAGAGATAATAATAATAATAATAATAATAATAATAATAATAATAATGATAATAATAATGATAATAATAATAATAATAATAATAATAATAATAATAATAATAATAATAATAATAAGCATTTCAAAGGTGGTAAATTCAGCCTGACATATCGGCACGGTAATGCCAGCAAGTTGCTGATGCGTGCTCAGATTTTAGAGGTAGCCTACTTATCTTAACATATCACACTTGTACTCACACCTCTCTTTTATGAAGACAGGCTAGATTGCTTCTAATTCGTTTACTTTATCCTTTTCACCACTTGTTCTGTCATCACGGACTGCTGACACTTATTGGATACATACATACAGGCTCTTAAATGTATCTAGCCGTCTTGCCATATTTCAGTGCTGTGCAAGTCTGTAGGGTTGCCATCCACGAACTCCAGATATGTACAATAAGATATTAACAAATGGCCTTTAACTTGTCCCTGGAAAAGGTATATTTACGATGAATAATCTCTCTGTTGATCTTATGAACCCAATTTCTATCCATGGCCCTTTCATTCAGCTCTGCTTATTGCTACTTCCATCATTTTTTTATAGGTCAATAAACTGTCTTCAAACTTTTTTATATTAGTTTTATTTTGTATGATTTCAGATATAAGAAATTTGTGTTATTCTGTTACATGATATATAAAGGTCATGAAGGTAATTTGTTCTTTTGATGGTAAACATAAGAGAAAGAGAGAGATGAAAAAAAAAATTATCATCACCAACATTCTACTCGTAATATACATTTAAAACTGTACTTGATAGCCTAGACATTTACAAAAAGTTACACATGCGCATTTAAGTGTTTGGAAACATTGAAGAAACTAGCCTTTCCGGTGTTTGCCTGTAGTGGATCTGTTTTCTATATAAACAGTGAAAAGTGGGAACTAGTTTAAGATGGACGGATTCAGCGGGCAGTGGTGCGATAGTCTTGGGGGCAGTGGTGTGACAGTCTTGGGGGCAGTGGTGCGACAGTCGATAGTCTTGAGGTCAGTGGTGCGACAGTTTTAGGGGCAGTGATGTGACAGTTTTGGGGGGCAGTGATGTGACAGTTTTAGGGGCAGTGGTGCGACAGTTTTGGGGGGCAGTGGTGTGACAGTCTTGAGTGCGGTGTTGCGACAGACAATTACAGGGGTAGTGGAGGAACTGTGACCTTACTGGCAGGGAGGAGCGTCGGTAGATGAGATACAGGCTTGTTGGTGCTGGACCCACTTCATGCCAGGGCTACACTCGAAGCTGAAAGATAAGATGGATATTCAGTGAAATCGCCATGCAAGTTTACAATTGATTCAGCAGTGTACAGTTCAGCATGTTTATAGACAATGCAGTGTGCAGTTTAGTATGTTTATAGACAATGCAGTGTACAGTTCACCGTGTTTATAGACAATGCAGGTATACAAAAGATGCACCTAGACAGTGTGGGTATAAATACGATGCTAAACAGGAGGGAAATTCGACAAAGATTAGCCATTGATGACAGCCAATATAGACAGCCGATGCTTTTTTGTTGCTTGTTAGTCACTCCATCACTTCGACCCTTTGATCTACCTGCAAGAGTGCAAAATGTCTATGTAAAATGTATAAATATCCGAGGGGTGAATATCTAAAATTTAAGGATCACGAGTATAAACGTTAAAAGTTTCCATAACACGTTGAGAGACAATGTATAAATGTCAGAATTATAAACAAATGAATGGCGACATATTAAATCACGTTAGGATTACATAATACGGAAGATGTTATTTTGTGCATTTATATTTACAGATGTCAAATATGAGATACGAAATATAATATTGAGCCCATTGGAATTTAGAAATATCTGATTAATTTATTCATATACAACAAAAGTTTAAACACCAACTCTTGCAAGTGTCAAAATTGTCTTAAGAAAGTTTAAATCTAAGTGATTTGATTGTTAGAAATGTAAGATCAGGTCGTGTTTTATTACTGCTTGTAAAGTACAGAAGGTGGGTTCATCAGGCCACTCACACGCGTCTACTCCAAATGCTCTAAACCATGAGCTGAACTGATGAAGTGGACTGGTATTGTTCTTAAAGTGAAGCGTGTAAACTAAGGAATTACCACAACAAAAACCCACTGTCTAACACCTTATAATAAATATGTCGAAGTATGGACCATCTCTGATATGAAACCAATTGAAGTACTATACAATAAATAAGACTAAAAGCCTTTGCAGTTTTACCTGTATTTATAGTACTGGATGAGGCCACCGCCGAAGTTGACAGGGTTACAAATGTGGTAGCCTTGGCAGTCGCTCTCCACGTCGGCATAATAACCATACTCTTGGCCTTGACAGCTGAACCCTGGCTGCAGCTGTTCTGTCTGTACGGTTTGCTCCTGCTCTCTCCTCGGTTGTCCCTGACGCGTCGGCTGCTGTGCTGTCAAGATGAAAGTTCTCTTGTTGGTGCTGGTGTCTGGCCTAGCAGTACTTTCCTGTTGTGGTTGAGTGATAGTCGATGGAGGTCCAAATCCAGTTCTCACTTCAGGCATCTCAATTGCTTGTGTAGATGGTGACCCAAAACTAGATCTAATGCTTGAGGATGCAGTCACTCGTTGTGCAACTTGCTGAGGACGATGGCGAGGCTGTACAGAGGGTTGCTGCTGTCTAATGTTAACGTTACGGGAATTTTCTTGGCCAAATACAGTATAAAAGTTGACCTCTCCTGTGGGCTTGCCTCGAGTAGCCTGGCGAAAGGTGACGACTGGGGACTGTGTAAGGACTGGAGGACTGGTAGCTGGAACACGTATTGTAGGTCCTTCGGTATGCTTCTTAACCAAAAAAATTTCCAATGTTTCCACGTTGCTGTCAGCATTATATGACGAGTCCTTTAGAGGGAACACTCGCTTCGTCTGGAATTGACGGTTCAAATAATATTCAGCTTTAGGTTTGGGAAGCTCACCCACGGTCCAGTACTTCCCGTTGCTGTCTACAACTTTTCTTGGAGACTTCTTAACTTTCTCCTTCAAAGTGTTAATATTCTGGAACTGTTTGTTTAGGTAATAACCTGGCCGGGGTTTAGGAAATTCGTATAACTTCAAAGATCCCAAGTTTGACTCAAACACCCTCGGTGAAACTTCTCCAGGAGTATTGCTCGTTCTGGCTACTTTCTCGGACTGGAACTGCTGGTTGAGATAGAACCCTGGTTCAGGCTTAGGAAGTTCAGTGATGATCTTATGGCCGGGCTTCAGTTGAGGGCTGAGGGTGGTCTGGGCAGGGGCGACGGTGACTCGTGCTCGCGGGTGAGCTGCTCGTTGGCGGCCGATTGAAGTCCTCCTGTAGTAAGGACGTCTATGTGTGGGACGAGCAGTTGTGGCCAGGCCAGCCTCCACCAGCAGGCAAAACGCTGCCAACACTGCAAAAGAAGAGTAGATGTAGTCTTGGTCGTTATTGCAAGAAACCATTACAGTTATACCATTTTCTCTAGCATGGGTGACACACGCACACACATACGTATCTATACACAGTATATATATATATATATATATATATATATATATATATATATATATATATATATATATATATATATATATATATATATATATATATATAGTTTTAGCTTGTGATTCTGCCCTTGATAATTAATTTGTATCTTGTGTCCTGACCATAGTTGATAGTTGGTTGAGAGGCAAGGCCAGTGGTTGTCTTGTGGTCGAGAGAGATCGTCTCCCTTCCAGGAATGTTACAACACGGAGGTAGGACAGGTGTGGAGGAAGAGAACCTTGTAGGATACATATATATTCATACATACATATGCAAGTAAATCACTGTAGGTGTGCGTGATCTGTACTCACCCCTGAAGATGTGAATTACACGAAAGCGCTTGAGAACTTCGTGGTTTCTTCTTTCCTTGTGGTTATCAGTGTAATGAGACAAATCTCACAAGAAGAGAATTACATACATAGGTAGGAAGTATAGAGAGTAGAAATGTAAAGGTAGGAAACTTGGTAGCGTGGCCTGGATGTTATTTGCACAGCGTCACTACGCTTATCTTATCTCGTATGTCAATACACATATATCACTTCTTAAAGGGACAACTTGTTAAACACCTCTTGATACAACTATTTATTACTTCACTCAATGACATGGACACATTAATATCACTATTATATCGGGGTACTAACACATTATGCTTTACGTTACTTGACACTGACTATCGGACACACCTGAATGAATACACTTCCCACAGTAGGTAACTCACCCTAGGACGTTCTGACAAGACTCACGTGTACCCTGACGTAGGCCCAGTGAGTGCTGGCTGGGCTGCCTCCTATGGGAGAGTCTGCTTAGCTGGCGATGCCGTGGTCTGGTCGGGAGGTCTCCCTCCCGACCTGGGGAGGGGACGTGCGTGACTCCGCTTAGTGAACCGAGTGACGACCCGAACGGGAGAGAGATGACAGCAACCAGAATGAGAATCAGTATGACCAGGATCAGAATGATAATCGTAATGGAATAGGAATGCCCGTGGACGGGACTGTAGGGCCTTTATATGGGGTCGGCCCAGCCGGCTTTTGACCTCTAACAATTAACACTAAACTGGTTTGATCTGAATAGTTGTGTGCAGGTGTGGTCCTGGCCAGGTGTCTTGGCTAGGTGCGGTTGTAGGTCACCGGCTCACGTCATTAGCGGGCGAGGTCAAGTCCCTTGGGTCGACCTGAGGTGTGTCAACCCGGAATGTGGTGGTACCACGAGGTCTGTGGTGTACTTGTTGTTATATGTGACATAATTCTGGGCTGTAAGCTTTGGTCTGACAATCACTCATTACACCTCCCGCCAAGACCGAAGCTTCATCACAGAGACTGATGCCACATATAGACAGCAACATCACGTGTGGTGTCAGAGATAATCCCTGGGGCGATAACATAGTCTCACATTTACAAACAACAATCTCATAGGTGTATGTTTTTCTACTGGCGCTAGTTTGATCTGACAAAGCTCACTATACCTCCCGCCAAGATCAAAGCTTCTATGCCAGGAGAAAAAGGAAACATAGCAAGTGAACATAGAATGAACAAATCCTTCATATGTAGCATAGTGTCCGAGGCAACCTTGCAAATCACATTCTACAAACAACAACAGGTGTTACATTTCCTTATCAGCCCATGTCAAAATAATAATTCATCTCAGTCAGTAATATAGCTACAACATCGTGTTTCATAGTCCAAGACATTGATCAAATGAACTCATAGAAAAAAGTGAGACTAAAAAAAGACATTCTTTGTAGTAAACATCAACAAAATCAGAGAAAATACTTCAAAATACACAAAAAATGTTCCTACTTCACATATTAGGGTATTGATATCTTTTTATTATACATCAACAACATCAGTACATTAGTTGGGTCCGGCATAGCTCACGTCTTCCATCCAGCTGGTATCTGAAAAACAGGGGATGGCGGCAGCTCAGCAGCTGTAGTCGGTTGGTCCTTCATCATCGACTTTCTTGTGATGTCAGGACAGCACATCTTCTGTCTTCTTTCTTCACATAGCACATCTTCTGTCTTCTTTCTTCACATACCGCACCTTGTAGGTCGTTTCTCCACACCTTCTGACTTCTTCTCACTTCCTCCTGGTTTCTATACTATTCCAGACGAGTTTTCTGTCCCATCTGCGTTCTTCCTCTACGTTTAGAGCCTCATTTTCAACATCTTCTAGATGAATTTTCTGTTCCATCTTCCTTTTTTCTTAGTACATCATCATTTTCATATTCCAGACGAATTTTTCTGCTCATCTGCGTTTCTTTATACATCTTCATTTTCATATTCCAGATGAATTTTTCTGCTCCATCTGTATTTCTTCTCTGCAACATCATCATTTTCAACATATTCCAGACGATTTTCTGTTCATCTGCCGTCGGCCCCTTCCGGCCGGGATGAAAGCCGGTCCACTGCTTGGGCTGTCGTCTCCTTAGATGACTGTAAGGCAGGTTCCGCGGACCAGGGCTCGCCCTCCGTACATGAGTGTCGGCGAGACCAAAGACCGTCCTGTCTTACACCTTCCACAGTGGTGAATCCCTCCCTGGCTGGGCTCACCAGGGTTCGTTGTGTGGCGATCCATTCCACACTCCTTAACTTCTTAAAGTAGAAAAATATAAAATCTCCTTAATCCTAGACCAAGGGAGGACTTGAAAGAAGTGGCGTGGTGTGTGGTGGGTTTCGTGCTGCCTTCATCACGCTGCATTCATCACGCTGCTTTCATCATGCTGGTTCTTCTCTGCTCGTATGTACTGTGGTTGACGTCCGGCTGGCCATGGGTGGTACCTAGGACGTTCTGACAAGACTCACGTGTACCCTGACGTAGGCCCAGTGAGTGCTGGCTGGGCTGCCTCCTATGGGAGAGTCTGCTTAGCTGGCGATGCCGTGGTCTGGTCGGGAGGTCTCCCTCCCGACCTGGGGAGGGGACGTGCGTGACTCTGCTTAGTGAACCGAGTGACGACCCGAACGGGAGAGAGATGACAGCAACCAGAATGAGAATCAGTATGACCAGGATCAGAATGATAATCGTAATGGAATAGGAATGCCCGTGGACGGGACTGTAGGGCCTTTATATGGGGTCGGCCCAGCCGGCTTTTGACCTCTAACAATTAACACTAAACTGGTTTGATCTGAATAGTTGTGTGCAGGTGTGGTCCTGGCCAGGTGTCTTGGCTAGGTGCGGTTGTAGGTCACCGGCTCACGTCATTAGCGGGCGAGGTCAAGTCCCTTGGGTCGACCTGAGGTGTGTCAACCCGGAATGTGGTGGTACCACGAGGTCTGTGGTGTACTTGCTGTTATATGTGACATAATTCTGGGCTGTAAGGTTTGGTCTGACAATCACTCATATACATATATATATATATATATATATATATATATATATATATATATATATATATATATATATATATATATATATATATATATATATGTATGTATGTATGTATGTATGTATTACATGAGCGTAATAAAGCAAGAGCATACTGTACTCCGTTTACATAGTGTTAAGTGATGTTGTCCATTATAAGCTCATGTATCCTACAAGGTTCTCTTCCTCCACACCTGTCCTACCTCCGTGTTGTAACAAAGGGTAGGGGGGGGGGGGTTAAGGGAATTCCTGGAAGGGAGACGATCTCTCTCGAACACAAGACAACCACTGGCCTTGCCTCTCAACCAACCATCAGCTATGGTCAGGACACAGGATACAAATTAATTATCAAGGGCAGAATCACAAGCTAAAACTTTTAGTATCTTGGAGAAAAAATCTTACATGCCTTGTTAGAAGCCAGCACCACAAAAAACGCTTAGCCATGTCAATATTACTGATAATGTCCTGTCTGTAACCGCAAAATTCTGGCAAAACTAAGTGTATTAATTCCGCTTAACTCGATATAAATAGATCATACATAGAGATATATCGTTAAATGTTATGATTTACGACAACTGCCCCCCCTCCCCGCTTCCCCCTCACTATAAAGAAGACAGAAGTCGACACTGATGATTAGGTTACCTTGAGAGAGGAAGGTAAGAGTTCAGCGCCTGGGGTTAAGCTCTCTCATCTTGCACAAGCTGCTCTTAACAGTAGCATCAGCCGTCGAGTCAACAACAACAAAAATTAATACCTGTTCCTAATTAAACTCTCGGTATAAAGAAAAAAGACATTTACATTGTATTACTGTGTGGTCCCTCTTATTGTTGTTATTCTTGAGACTATCCCTTTGTGTGATATGTTTGTTTTGGCTCAGCATCACCTACCTAGCACCTACCTATAGCACCACCTACCTAGCACCGACCTATAGCACAACCTACCTAGCACCGACCTATAGCACCACCTACCTAGCACTTACCTATAGCACCACTTAACTAGCACTTGCCTGTAGTATCACCTACCTAGCACTTCCCTATAGCATCACCTACCTAGCACTTGCCAATAGCATCACCTACCTAGCACCACCTACCTAGCACCACTTAACTAGCACTTGCCTGTAGCATCACCTACCTAGCACTTGCCAATAGCATCACCTACCTAGCACCACCTACCTATAGCACCACCTACCTAGCACCGACCTATAGCACCACTTAACTAGCACTTGCCTGTAGCATCACCTACCTAGCACTTCCCTATAGCATCACCTACCTAGCACCACCTACCTAGCACTTACCTATAGCACCACCTTCCTAGCACTTACCTATAGCACCACTTAACTAGCACTTGCCTGTAGCATCACCTACCTGCATGCACTTCCCTATAGCATCACCTACCTAGCACCACCTACCTAGCACTTCCCTATAGCATCACCTACCTAGCACCACCTACCTAGCACTTACCTATAGCACCACCTTCCTAGCACTTACCTATAGCACCACTTAACTAGCACTTGCCTGTAGCATCACCTACCTAGCACTTACCTATAGCACCACCTACCTAGCACTTACCTATAGCACCACCTACCTAGCATCTACTTATAGTACCACCTACCTACCACCACCTACCTAGCGGCATCTACTAGCACCACTTACCTGGCCATAACTGTTCTTTGTATTCATGCAGTATTTGACCTTATACTGCACAAGAGGTGTTATTAAATGCATACTAATACAGTATCTCTCTTTACTTCCAATCCCGTCTCTCTTATCTAATCCTTAATCACTTCCTTATTCCTTCTCTAGTCTATCGCTCTGTTTCTCTTTCTTTCACACCCCCTCCATCTTGTCTTCTTAGTCTTTCCCTTATTCTCACTTCTCATTCTGTTCTTCCATTCATAAGTCTTCCTTTTCCATATGTTGCTTATCATTCCTCTCTTTTCTTTATCTCCTATTGTTTTTTTTCATCCCCTCCTCTCCCCGTGCCTTCTCCCTTCCACTCGTCCTCGTTCCTCCCACATCCACACCCCTGGACGGTGATTATAGGTTTACTTAACAAGCTATATCACGTTCCATTTCGTTTCTGTTGTTGTTGTTGTTGTTGTTACTATGTCGGTCGCTTTGCTTGGGCACTTTAGATTTAGTTGATAAATGAAGACTTCTCTTTTGTGTTTTGGTTAATCCTTTACCACATGTCTGGCGGTTGGTTAGTTCTGTATTAGGCACTGTTGGCAAGTTCAAGGCATGTACGGGCTCTTGGATATACAGTACTTCAACTTATTGCTGATTTGGTCGGCACAATCACACTCTGTCTGGATTAGACAGACAAATATATGGAGACACAGATAGACAGATAAAGACAACGAAAGAAAAAGACAGAAAGGCACAGGTAGAAAAAGACAGAGAGAAACAGGGACATAAACAGAGATTGCGTCACTAAACATTCCGTTGTTTTATAGCTGAGGGAGGAGAGTGGTGAGGTGGTGCTGGAGAGAGGTGTATACCTTCCCAGAGCCTTCAGCATCAGCGTCAAGGTCGAGCAGGACACACAACGCGTAGCTTGCCATAAGATCGAAAATCCATTCCCTCAACATAATACTGATGTTGTACAATCATACTTAGATAAGATGAGGTACTGGCGCCTCTCGGTCTCAGCTGGATTACATAAGGAGAGGTTCGGGTGGGATATAAACTGGGCGGGGTATAGGGAGATGAAGGATTAGAGAGGAGGGAGTTGAACCATCTTCTTCAATGAGTTAAATCATCATCCTTAATGTCTTAAATCCTCATCTTCATCCTCAAGGGGTTAAATCATCATCCTCAATGTCTTAAATCCTCATCATCGTCGTTAAATACAGTTCAGATAAACGAGAAATATATCCATGTGAAAGTTGTTTTGTTATGAATATTAATGTGTTCCAGTCGAAAGGAGGCCTCGGCCCTCAAGGACAGGAACCAACACTATTTATCCCCGTGACCAACCAACCTTTAACAGCGACCCACATTAAACGTCTCGGCACCTCTCGTTTGAAGAAAAAATTAACCACCCAACCCTAACCTAACCTCTCTTCACCTCATCATCTAATGTAACAACGCCTAAACTAACCTTACCTCAACATCTAACCTAACCTAATCATCTTATGTAACCTTACCTAAACTAAACTAACCTAACCCCAGGTCGCGTTTGGGGGTTTAATCATCAGGTGAAATAAGCTGGAGGGGCTAATTCTCAAGTAATCCAACGAATTTTATATTAAGAATATATAATACATCATTACACTGAACTATATAATGAACTGAAAATGATCTAATAATTGAAGGTTTAGGTGTTCTACACACCCCGTTGTGAATCGTTCGACCTGTGCCCCGGTGGCTAATTCCTGTAAAAAAATAGAAATAATGGGTTCTATATTCGACTCCACCTCTTTCACCTTAAGGTACAACTATCCTTAACCCTTTCACAGCGGGAGATTACCCTAAGCTGAATAAGCAGGTGCATGCCCAGTACTTGCCAACAGTGCGTAACAGAAACGCGCCTGATCGCCCAAGCGGCTAACGAGCCGATCAGTGGCGAAAAGGATATAAGTAAAAGTAAAAAGTAAAATCGTCTGGCGGTAGCCAGAATAAAATGGCAAGTGCGTGGCACGAGGTGAAAGAGTTAATTAAGACCAACATTCTACAGTATATACCACTTTCACAACCCCCGACACTCACGGCCACCAGACCCACCTCTCATACCCAGCCTCGCTCTTTTCCCATTTGTATAGAGGTCAGTCAAGGCCAGGTCTTTAATCCTTATAATCCGGGCTTCCTCTTTCTAATTGGTAGGATTAATTTTCGACTTTTATTGCATCTTTAACGGCGAATTTATAGTCTTGCACCGGTCTTTCTTTCGCTGTTATTAATATGTATTTCGTAATGTTTAGACAGCTCTAAGACTTTTTTTTCTGTGACTTTTTTACCTGGATTCGTTTGACCTTGATATGTGTACAATAAATAATAAAGGTCCAAGTACTGAGCCTTGGGGTACTCCACTAGTGACGTTACTCCAATCGGATTTAGTGCCGTTAATGCTCACTCACTGTTTCTTGCCCTGTAACCACGCACTAATCCACTTTAGAATATCTCCTCCAATGCCACGAGCCTCCACTTTTCTTATTTGTCTTTCGTGGGGGACTCTGTCGAAGGCTTTGCTAAAGTCAAGATATACCACACCTCAGTCGTGCCCCTCGTCCACTGATTCGAAAAGAGCTGAAACGAATATTAATAGATTAGTTAGACATGAACGCCCGCTTGTGAAGCCACGTTGGGAATCATTGATCCCCCCTCCCCGATATGTCTTTCCCTGTCGTATGTCACTGGAGGTGTGTAACTGTTACAGGGTTAATGTCAGATCATGTAATTACATGTTACGCAAACCTTCCACCATCAAGTAACCCTCCCCCTTCCACCCCACCCCCGGCGCCTTCCCCACTCCATCATGCGTAACCTGCTTGGGGTCAGTGTGGCCAGCCGACGAAAGCCACACAGCGCTGTAGTTTGGCCCTGACCACAGCTCTACTGTACAAAACAATTAAATAGACGCTGAAGATTGACCCCACCCCCACACACACACGCACGCGCGTGCACACACACACACACACACACACACACACACAGTATTTGTGCTACGCCTAAAGGTCAGGTATGTCAGATTAATGCCCAGGTCGAAGGTACTATACATTAGTTGGGGAGGAACTAACAGCTATAAAACTACAGGGTTAACTACAGGTTTACTATAGTTAGGCGGAAGGAACAGATACAACCTTGAGGTGTGAGTTTTACAGAGGCTCACAGAGTACCAGCCTCCCTTTAACATTTGTCTCACAAAAGGTTAAAAACATACTTTATGTAGTTGGCGCCTTAGCAGTGACTCTCCACCTTCACATTAGAATGTTGTGTAGTGAGGCAAGTACAGTGCATCGGTGTATGACTTCCAACTTGTTTAACCGAATGTTTAAACACAGTTACACTATCTGGGGGATTAGATTAGGTTATGTTAGGTTAGCGTCAAGGTGGCTAATCATCAGGTGACATAAGCTAGGGTGTCTAACTTTCAGGTGATTCAATGAATTCATTTAGGGAGTTATTTTTAATGGTCAGTCATATGCAACAAGTATGGCAGGTGAATAAAAAAAATAGTGACACAGTTGAAGAATTTCGACATTCTTGTTGACGAAAATCAGGCCCAAGTGCCAGCCAGAGGGAAAAGATTTTATGTCAGGTTTAAAGATTAACTCACTACAACAACATGAAAATAGTTTAAGATTATCAGTGCATGAGATATAATAAAACCAAGGAGAGAAATAGTTACCGTAAATAATATCGGCCTTGAGCCATTAGACCAGTGGTTCTTAACCTTTATTAAGTCACGGACCCCTTTGAGAATCTGGTGAAAGCTATGGACCCCCTCCCTAGAAGGTGGCCGGTAATAAAGTCACAGGAAAAAAAGTCACAGAAAAAAAGTCACAATTTTAGCTAGAAAAAAGTCACAATTTTAGCTAGAAAAAAGTCACAATTAATTTATGGTGGCCGGTAATAAAGGTTAAGTTAGGTTAGGTTAGGTTAGGTTAGGTTAGGTTACCATCAGTTCTGCATATTCCTTTACTGAAACTGACTGACATATTAACCTTAAAAAATGTGAGAATTCGATAGTTAACTTTTCTTTTTTTCCTGTGACTTTTTTTCTGTGACTTTTTTACCTGTGACTTTTTTACCTGGATTCCCATAGAAAAATGCACATAAGCACATAAACACAACTTTGCGTGCAATGATTATACTTTATTTTATTGAAAATTCATTGCCCAGGTTAAGAACCCCTGCATTAGACAAACATCTCGACTTGTTACCTCCTGACCTACATCACGAGGATTAGTGCTCAAGAGGAATGTCTTGTTTCAATGAGTATAGATAATGGTAAAGGTCGGGTTGGGAAAGAAAAACTACTCCGGGTGTGGCTGTTGGTTAAATACCTCCTCAACCCTCCGGGGAGTAAAAACATTATAAAAAAGGTAAATGATTCTGTGGGTGTGTTTGAGTACCTGCAACACGTCCTTGTTCCCACCTGTGACCCAATGTGAGTAGTATTCATGTTGTTTTTAACAGAATAGACTCTGCCAAGTATTATTATTATTAAAGGCGATAGATTTAACAGAAGAATAGGGAGAAAACAACACAAAATAGATGGGTTTATGAGAAAATTGCCATTTTTCTCTCTTTTTTCAGACACAGAAATATGTTAATATGGTTGAGGCTCGTAAATACCCGGTAACACTTGCGTCACCGAAATGTTCATTTGAAACACTGCGCCTTGAGGCCAAACACCCACCAAGCCTCATGGCGTGGCTACAGGTATACAGGTATTTATCTAACCCGTTTCAAAATTTTATAACTTCATATATATTATAGGTACAACACGTAGCACATATAAAAGTCCACTACGATATTAAAAATAAAACCCTTGTTGTTCGTCAAGTGTAATAGAACCGTGTTCTATCTAACAATTTTGAGGTTAAGTTTTAAAGTTGGTCACTCAGATAATTTATGGACCACCCTGTATTATCGGTAAGCACAGATGGAGGTTTTGTTGCGATTCAGAATTTCGCCTCCGTCTGATTTTAATCTGCTTAAAGGAAAGTTTGACCTCCCACGCCCGGGCACAGCACAACACACCTGGCTGTATAGTGGGGAATGGCCGGGGGTAAAGTCTTGCCTTCATCATACCCGAAAGTTCCCGCCAACGCCCAGCCTTCACTGCTCACTTCCTATCCTGCCCATTGCCAATATAGTTTTGTGTGCTAGATTAAAATAAACGAAAATTTTACAATTAATGGTACAAAAAACATGTTGTGAGTGTAACATATAAGACATAATAATAAAATATCCCTGAACTTAGCAGTTATATGAATGTGTCCTGTTTGGCCGTAAGTATGTGTATGGCCAACAGAAGCTTCTGGAGGCACCTGAGTACTGAAGTGCTCTTTCAGCCCTACACTATGTGCCTCTTTAGTGTGTGCACCTCCCACGCTTCTAAAATAACTGGAAGTTACCCCGTAGAAAGGACTCTTTGACCCACAGATAGACCCCCCCCCCCCGTTCTGGGAAAGTCTCCGTGTTGTAGAACTAAAACGAAAGTTGTAGGAAGGGAGACCAGAGTGGCTGTAGAGTGAGTGACGTAACTTAGTCAACTTTCACACTTTTCACAGCTCCCGCACAGAAGGAATTCCCATAAACATATCAAATACTGTTGTTGTAAAGGACTGCAACAAAGCACTATAAAAGAACTGGTAAATATGGCCAACACCCGGGCCACCTTCACAAATGTGAGGCGGTAGCCATGTAATGTCTACTGCCTGTTATCCCCTTTCAAAGGTTTGTTCAGATTTATCACTTAATTGCTGTTAGCTACGACCTGGCCTTGGTTTTTGCGGACAGACAGACAGACAGACACGCTCACTGACCGATTGCTAGAACCTCTCTCCTCTCATAGAAGCGAAGGTGAATATGTGGGAAGTTTCATAGTCGAGAAGTGTGAGGAATGAAATACCCTGTAGGTAAATGCTGATGAAATTTGATCAACGGAAACGTGGACGAGGTACAACTGATATGGTTGGAAATGAAATGTGTTGCGACTGGAATTGAAAAGAAAGTGGAGTAATATATTGTAATCCGCTGGTGTTATAACTATCAATAACGTTAGAAAGTAAAGAGAGGAGGTAAAGAATGGACTGGTGATTGATGGCGCTAACAGCTGTTGACTGTACTTTATTTAACAATAACAAAGTGGACTGCGTTGGCAATATTAGTACACAATGAGGGCAGACACGTCTGTTGGGTATAATTTTACAGAGAGGTAAAGTAAGGTCTAGTGTTTTGTTTGTATCTTTGAAATGTTCGAAATGTGGTGGTTCTTAGGAAAGAATACTAGTTAATATAACTGGTATAATATAGCTGGTATAATTAATTACCATCTTTGTCACCTGTCAGCGTACTAGACGTTCGGGGTATCGATCTGTTCTTTGTTACGCACTGGTGACAGGTACTGGGCAGGTTCGGGCCATATGAATATACTGTAACCGAACATGTACCAGTGTTGGTCAGGAAGGGTTTATATTTAGGTGGCGATGAATAGGACGAGGTTATCTGTCCCCCAGTGTGTTACAGCCTCAAGATTTATGTGATCTGTTGAGAGGCTTGGCAGGGTGTGGCTGTGGGCATCCGAGCTGTAGGATAACAGCCTTGTTGGTTAGTATCATAAGCAAAGAAGTGTGCGTCGCTACAAGGAATGATGAGCATATCATCAACATAGAGTACGAAGACAGTAGAAGGAAGGAGTGATGCTTGAGGTACTCCAGCGTCGAGAGGAATGTGAACTATCGATTACTGCACGATGTAGCAGTTGGAGATACAGAAAGAAATCCAAGAAAATAAAGAATGGGGAAGACAGAGAAGATTTTGACAAAAAATCTGATGCTAAACCTTGCCGAAAGCTTTAAAAATAACATCCTATTGTCATCATTAGCGTCATGCGGGTGTCTGGCACCAGGAGGCGCGTCATAAATGAAAAACTTATCCACTCGTCTTTTACACTCACGCACCCTTAACTTCTGACTTCACCTACCATGGCACTGTTTCTCTCCACATAGCATCCTCGGCTACCATGGTCCTATATCCCTCCACATGGCAACCTCACCTACCATGGCACTGTTTCTCTCCACACGGCAACCTCACCTACCATGGCACTGTTTCTCCACATGGCAACCTCACCTACCATGGCACTGTTTCTCTCCACACGGCAACCTCACCTACCATGGCACTGTTTCTCTCCACATGGCAACCTCACCTACCATGGCACTGTTTCTCTCCACACGGCAACCTCACCTACCATGGCACTGTTTCTCCACATGGCAACCTCACCTACCATGGCACTGTTTCTCTCCACATGACAACCTTACCTATCATGGTACCGTATCTCTCCACATGACAACCTCACCTACCATGGCACTGTATCTCCACATGACAACCTTACCCATCATGGTACTACCTATCACCACATTGTGATGGACTGATGGTGGTCTGGCCGGATAAGTAACAGTGGCACAGTGTAGAGTAGCATTTAAATCTAATTGAAAGGGATTATGTGGTGAGTGACGGTATATTTGATGTCAAGCATAATAAAATATAATGGCTTTTATGGGAACAGCTAAATTCCAGGTGAAATAATTATTTTGGCGCCCCCCCTGCCATTCATTACCCCACTGGTTATCATCTATATTCTTACATATTTCCCGAGGGAGAAAAAACCGACAGGCTTTTTCAACTTAACTTAAAAATTTCGGCAAGGTATTAAGAGTCACCACGCAAAGTTCACCATTTATAATATCAATAAACAAATGAGCGTTACTATACTGCCAGATTCTGGGGTCACTAATTCTAAGGGGAATAACTTAACTATAGTCTTAATTTTAAAGGTTGCTGCCACCAGACCCCCTCTGGGCAGTATGTAGCTCGTTTTTCATTGACCAAATCGATAAGGGGAAGAAGGGTGAAACAATAACATACATGTCTTAACTAATTTATTCCTTTTAAAACATACTGGATTCCGTCAAAATACCAGAAGAGTTGGCCTTCCTCAGAAGAACAACAATGATTTTAGTTACACTGCTCAACAACAGACGTCTTACATTAATTGCGTGTCATCCACATACTTATTGCGCATATCAATCAGTGACCTCCTTACCTCGGTCATTCCTTCTTACAATAACACTCGACACATCAGACTGCTCCACCTGTGTGAGTATAACATCACCTGTTACATTACAAAAAGAGTTGGCTTTCATCAGAAGAACAACTATTATTTTCATTACACTTCTCTTGGTGAGCAGATGGGATACTTCCCAGGTAATCATACCAGTACTGGTTCCACGCCTGGTATTATAGGTCGCTCCACGTAGCGACAGCGAAACTTCTCAAGTATACAGTGATTTTTCTCCTATCCTGGGTGGTGATATGTAGGGTATCTACAGATTCACAGTGGAGGTGCAGGACCACTGTGAACAGACGCTCCTCCACATGATGTGGCCTTCACAGTGTGGTCATGGCTAACGCCCGGGAGGCGCTCAGAACGCGTCCTGTGTTGGGAGAAGTCGAGGCATCACTAAGGGTAATGCCTGAGGGGCTTTCGTCACCACACACTAGTACACAATGACTTCACTTTATAACATCAGGCAACGTTTTAAGATGTAAAAGCTGCTAGATAAGTCTTTTTAGGGCTGAATAAAGCATGATGAAGGACACTGACCTGTGTTGGGAGAAGTCGAGGCATCACTAAGGGTGATGTCCCGACTCCCGACTCTGTTTAAGCCTACAGTTTCCAATCTTTAATTTTCACTTTGAATTCTTATGTTTCTCACATCTCCATTTTCCTATCTATTGTGACACTAAGGTGAGGTTCTGGTTTGCTAGTTCCTTGGTAAATTCATTGAGTTATAATATCAACGCGGCACGCCCGAGGCGGCCTAGACTCCAACTCAAGCAAAACCTAGCGTCTTATTTTCACGGCGTAGGTATGCAAAATATTCTCTTTGAAGCATAGTTTCTGGGTCACTTCCAACACTTCATATAGGTCTGATACATTTATTCTTTTTCCAGATCATTGTTCTCTTATATTTTTATCCGATACCTGCAGTAGTTATGTTCACTAATCGTTCACAGACGTAAATAGTATGACCTTCAAACTACGATCTACACTTAGCCCGGATAGTATACTAGTCCGTATCAATTGGACCTTCCCAACCATCCTATAGATACCTTGAGTTCTCCTTAATGCTATGAGTACATACAATTACTATTATATAACCGTACCTGGGTACAATTCAACAAATGATTCAGTAACATTGAGTAGGTGAGTAATTCCTTATCAATGTTTCCCGTTTTCTGAGATTCTACAAGCGCGGTGGATTTGAATGTTATGTAGTGTAATATAAATTAAAGGGGTTTTTTAGGAATGACAATGATGTGCGCAGTACATTACACTGTACTGAAAAAAAAATATTTCTCGGTACTATACGTCAACGCTGTTCTTGCCAAGTCTATCATTATCCAGTGAAAATTGTAAAGACTTGCAAGAAATAGAAACACAGGGTTAAGATTAAGTCATTATCTCAAAACATCTTCAGGGCTTATATTGTAAGCTTAAGGCTCTGGTTCTTGTCAGTCTGTACAATATTAATATTTACGTGTATATTGTGTATCAAGATTTTATAGATACAGTACATACATATAATGTTACAGTCAGTATGTCAAATATCTGAGAAAATGTTCCGTTTCATGCTGTGTATGTTGTGTAATAGGTTAGGTTATTCAGAAGAGAACTGCAAAAACTTCACGCTGAACCTATTCCAACTTAATGTAACCCGACCTAACGTAACCTAACTTATACACAACATACAATATACACAGCATGAAGCGAAACACTTTCAGATATTTTACAGTGATTGTAACAATTGTAACATATTATATACAGTAATTATATACTGTATGTACATTATGTCGCCAAGCAGTCCGTTGCATTTGATAAGGTTTACCATAATGAACGCAATAAACAAAAGTGGTTTTTCAATAACCAGTTCACGTATTACTCACCAATAACCACACCAAACTTCATCTTCTCTTCTCGGTTCCTCACGACGTAGTGACCTCTTGTACGGACCTCCTCCCTCTTTATAACCCGCCAACCCTACCAGCCCTCTCAACCGTGTTACCAACTAGGCAGTGTTGTGTTTTACCTATCTATAGTTTTCAAACCATGAGGTAAATTTTGACGTAATTCATATGATGAACTGTAAATATATGTAGCTTTCAATTAATGTACTGGTAAAAGGCTCATCAATCTTAATTCGTCATAATACAATGAAATGCTTATCACATTTGTAAGCATAACTCTATTTTATTTTATTTTGTTTAGATTTTACTGTCATATGATTAGCAATCCTAAGCTCGCACAATGATGTAGAAGCTTTATATGTCTTTTGTTGGATTATCCTTGGTTGACTTAATGTCCCACTATGTCGTCCATGTAGTTTGTATACCTGTACTGTACTGTATGTTCGTTGTATACCTACACTGTCTAGGTACAATGTATACCTACACTGTCTAGGTACTGTACATTGTTTGCATACCTGCACGGTCTAGGCACTGTACGGTGTATACCAGGCATGGTCTAAGTAAATTTTTTGCACAACTGTAGGGTCTTAGGTATGTTATTTTTTAGCGTACGTATACCTGCACTGTTTATTTATTTATTTATTTATTTTTTACGGGATTAGCCCACCAGAGCACAGGTCACTGACACACATCAGGGCTTGGGTCAAAAATTTAATAATAATAATAATAATAATAATAACAATAATAATAATAATAATAATAATAATAATAATAATATTCATATTAATAATAATAATAATAATAATAATATTCATAATAATAATAATAATAATAATAATAATAATACATAATAATAAAAATGAATAAAAAATTACATTAAATAAAAATATATAATAATAATAATAATAATAATAATAATAATAATAATAATAAATAAGTAAATTTTTTTTAAAAAGATCAATAGTGTGAAACAATATATGTATGTTGTGTTGTCAAAGAAGAAAACACTTATTGAGACCCTGAGGCAGAAAGTCATATTAGCAACCTTGGGCTTGGTCACAATTTCACAATTTACGTGATGCCATATGGCAGCAGGGTCTACCATGAGACAACACATTATGTTTCCAATACTGTATCTTCCCAGGCGGTAGGACCTCCCTGTTTGATAGCTGACTACTACCTACTACCTGTACAGTACTACATGTTGAACTGTATACCTGTATTATTTATATACGTGCATGCCAAATCACTGTAAACTTGTATGGCAATTTTACTGAATATTTATTTAATCTATCTATCGAAATGAAAATAGAAAGGATGAGATGGGTGAAAGTACGAGAGAGATTGGAAGGGAAGGACAGGATTTAACCCTGCTGAGGAAAAGGGAAAGGTGTAGGTCACACGTATCAACCCCTGGTGCCTATAAGGATGATGGAAGTAAGGGAGACAGTGACAGGAGAGACCACTGAGAATGAGACATAAACATAAGAGAGAGAAACAAAGAAGAAAAATGTGAAGGAAATAGAGAAACAGAAAGAAGAGAAAGAATAAGACATGGGTGAGAAACAAAGTGTGAAGAGAATAAATAGCCTAAGTCAACCACGGCTCTCAGGTGTTATCATGTTCCCAGCTATAAATTGAAAACAAGCAAGTACTGTAATATGTTAAGAACGAAACGATTTACTTATGATGACACAAATTAGGCAGTATGCTTGTTCTAGTAATGTATTCGTGACCATGACTCGCTGCCAACTTATTTTCATTGCTCATTAAAACAGTTGGGGAATTATTACTGTCAATTCACCGAAGCTATAGAGGCCATCGCTGATATTGCTCTTACCTTGTGTATACAGTATAGTGGAACTCCCAGTCACTGATGGTTTAATTGTATTCTCTAGGAACACTTAAATTATATCACATACCTTACATTAACTAGCTATTAGCAGGTATACCCTGCTGCCATATGGCATCACGAAAATTGTGACCAAGTCCCAGGTTGCTGATCTGTCTTTCTGCCACATTTATACACAATTGCAAGGTCTCAGTTGTCTCTCTTACTATTGATAACACAACTAATAAAACCTTCCTCACTCTTGATCTGCTCTATTCATTCTATTTTATTCTCTTATGATGTCATTTGATATTAATATTGAAGCGAGGCCTTCTCGGATGGGTCCCACAGGTCGGGAAGGTTGTGGACCCCAGAACCGAGCTGATCATCATCAAACTACTGGGGCCTTAACTGACGCCACTGCGGTTGCTGGAGGATCGGCATTTTTCCAACATTCGCGGCCTGAGATACAATTTTCCTTCTGTGGAGCACCATCTATTAACCTCTTCCCCCGACCTCTTACTACTCTTTGAACTTCAACTTTTTTTTATTTAACTTTTATCCTCTTTACCACTGATTGGCTCATTAGCCGCTTGGGTGATCGATCAATTCTGTTACTTTTCTCTTTCTTTTATCCTCTTCACCAAATGATCGGCTCGTTAACCGCTTGGGCGATCGGTCACGTCTCTGTTAGGCACTGTTGGCAAGTACTGGGCATGCACCTGCTCCTGAATGTATCTGAAACCCGTTATAGTACAGTACTTCCTTCTTTCCTCACACAGCCAAACTGTGGAATGCTCTGCCTTCTTCTGCCTTCATTCAATCTGTCTCACTTTAAAAGGCTGGTTTTCCGGCAACTTCACGGTTTAGATCAATATAACCTTTTGCTTTTCTATCTTTAATTTCTCTATTCGCCCCCTGGGCCCAGATGTGGGTTTTTGACCTGTGTCCGGACGGGCCAATCCCGATTAAAAAATAAAAATAAAAGAAAATCATTTGATCACTCTTTCCTTTAATACCACAAAAGACTGAATGAGGAACAGGGATGTACGTGCATGGGGAAATATCCAAAGGAGGGCCACCAGACTGGTGCCTGCACTCTGGCACCTCAGCTACCCAGAGAGATTAGAGCGCCTGCAATTGCCTAGCTTATACTACAGACGGGCAAGAGGGCCCTAATTGAGGTATATAAACATCTCAAAGGGCACTACTCTGTCGAGTGTCCATACCTGGAGCTGGCAGATGACTGCCCCACACAGAGTCACAGTTCAAGGTTGAAGAAGCTGCAAGTCCAGAAAACTGTGAGGGCAAACTTTTTCAGAGTGAGAATTGTGAACTCTTGGAACAAGCTGCCAGTGTGTTGAGACAGAACCGAGTGTGAGCTGTTTCAAGACCGGACTGACCAACACTGGAGCGGGTTCAGGAGCCAGTGCATGCCCAGTACTTGCCAACAGTGCGTAAAAGAGCGTGACCGGCTGCCCAGGCGGCAATTGAGCCAATAAGTGGCGAAGAGGATAAAAGTAAAAAGTAAAAGTGCAGTACAGTACTTATATATCTTTCAAAGTAAAAATTTTGGATGACCTGAAGACTAGCCCCAGATTATTTCACCGGAGATTATCTAACCTAATCTAACCTACTCTGATCATATCTAACTTGACCTAGCTTAACATATCCTAACCTCCCTTCCAAGGTAACATTAGGGTGTTTATCATTAGGTGAAATAAGCTGGGTGCCTATAAGCCAGGTTTGATTGGCATGGATTATTTGTGAACACTTGTACCGGGTACTTCTGTAATTAAAATTAGCTGTATGTTCCTAAATAAAAGAACTGCATCATGTCCTTCCCATTTAATTTTCATAAGAAAAAATGACATAAGGCTGTCTTTCACATACATTTATGATACAAAATGTCACACTCAGCTTATATAGAAATGTTATAAAAGAATGTTTTGGTGTTTGAGCAAGTATATTAACATGCAGGAGTAAAGAAAAAAAAACCTGACATAGAATTCCAAATATATTAGCCCTAAATATGTACTGTATAATACTACCCTTTACACATTTTGCTACTCAATCTAAAAGTTGAAGAAAAAAAAAGTTGAATGCCATTAAACTTTTTACAATCACAGATCACATGCTTTGGTTCCTCTTTATTTTAGTTGCAATAGTATATGACATTTGATGCTAAATTCTTTGAAGGTAGAGGTGAATGCTAAAATTTAAAAAAGTGAAATACACTGGTTAGGCAACAGCAAAACTGTTGGTGTTGATTATTCATGAGTACAGGTAGTTCTGCTATAACGCGATAATTGTGTTCTTGTAAAATATCGTGTTATAGAAAATCGCGTAATAGAAATAACAGGGCTTATGGAGAAAATGGGGTTAGGTGCAGATTACTCGAAATCGAAAAAATTTAGTAGTTAGCCTAACACAAAGGATAGCACAGTCTAAATAAATGTTACATTCATATCTAATAATGAAATCATACAGTAAATGTAACACTTTACTTGATGGGGGAGAAGGGTGATTTTGAGGTTGATAAAATCGAGCTTCTCTTCAAGTGTTATATCCTTTCTTTTACGATCATCACCGGGAATTCTATCACCAGAACGCTTCTTGTTGATATTCTTCTTTACTATATTCACAGTTAATATAGTGGGGTATGCTATAACCAACGGATCCTACTACGAATATTCCTATAACAAACGGTTTTACCAATAAAATTGAGAATGCTATAACGAACGAAACTCCTACAACGAACATTATTTATTTTTTTTATTTTTTTATTTTATTTTTCTAATTTATTGTTTTTTTATTACAAATATTAATGATATTCTTTATTTCAGGGGTTTAGATGCATATTTATGCACTTTTTTACAATTTTTACAATTTTATATTATATTTTTCAGTGTTAAGTGGTTGTATTTGGGGGCCTGGAACGGATTAATCCTATAACGAACGAATGCTATAACGAACAAGGTTCTAGAACCAATTAGATTCGTTATAGCATACCCCACTGTACCACAAAATTGGAGAAATAGTAAGCAAAAATCGCGTTATAGCAAACAAGCGTTCGCGTTATACAAATATCGTTCCTAATTCATAAATCGCGTTTGAGCAAATTCGCGTTATCAAAACACGCGTTATAGCAGAACTCACTGTACTGAAATTGCATTACAAAAATGACCATACTGGACCTATTTTCTTTCAATATCTTTTTATCAAAGTAAGTGATTACAGTACATCTAGAAGAGGCAGTCCTTAACCTCTCTTTATGGTATCTACAGACATTACAAGCTACAGGGAAGACTCACATGTCTTTAGAATGTAGATTTTGAATATCCGTACTGCATGAATAGCATGGAGTACTGTAGTGTAGAATGAATCAATTAATTTGTCCAGAAAAACAAGGTCACTTGGTAATCTTAGTAATCTTAGATTCTTGACACGGTTACACAAGGTTGCTACAAAACATGGGAAAATCCCCCACAACCACCTCAATAGAGCCTGAAATCTGGAAAATAATAAATGAACATGCTAACTATTGAACTTGCTAGAGATATTGTAGATATAAAGTACAAAGTTTAGTTAAAATACACTACAGTTTGTTAAGGTAATTATGGTCACAACTCCGTGATGCATTAATACGTGGGTGAATGACATACATCCGTACATGACCTGGAATAACAGGGGACAAAAATTCTGTTAAAGAGGTTTGCATTAGTTTATGTACTTAACATAAACTTTTCTTTTATACTGTATGCTACTCATAAAGCAAAAACAGTCAAAGAAATTAGTCTTATACTGTACTGTATCATTAAACTGCCTTCACAGTCATACAATAGTATGAAGAGTGGTTTCCTTAGTGGCATGGGACTGCGGTTTAAAAAAAAAAAAATAATGAACTTTATAGCGCATCAAACAAGTATTGATCACTGTCTTCTGAGACTGCACAGACAATAAAGCTGACACAATAAGTCACTACTGCACTGCCAATATAATCTCCAAGGTATCTCAGAAAAGTGTATATAGTACTGTAGATACTGCCTTCCAGATTTTTGTGGATACCACATGAATGCTTGTACAGAACTGTATTACAACAGTGAAATTGTCTTCACTTGATGATGCGTGAGGTCTCCCACAAGTTAAGACAATGTTGCTCTTGTAATACCAGTACCAGCATTCACACAATCTCCTGAAAAATAAATAAAGTAACGAGTATACATTTTATATCAATACCCTGTATTTCCATCGAGCAAACTTAGTCTCTGCATTCAAGGCAAGGAGACATATTCAGAAGCTACCCTCAGCATCACCATATCCTTCTAATGCACAAGATATAATTTTGATCTCACTGTAAGGCAGGACTGGAGGGATAGTGCACAGAAAAGATTAGTCTGTGAAGTCAGGAATAAGTTATCTGTTCTCACTCAAACTATGCTCAAGGTATTTTACAACTGCTTGTACTACAAATAAAATAAAAAATATGGACCCAAGACATGGATTCAAAGAGGCAATTGTTGTTGCAAATACTATACAGGTACCAGCTCTTGCAGATGAAGTTCGTGAATTCATAGATGTTAAAAGCAATTTGATACTGATAGCTAGTATGCTTTTGCATGCAGCAATATCCTACTAGTTATGTCAAATTACTGTATAATGTTTGAGCCAATTTTCACTTCATTTAATCCAATAGTTTTTATGAGGTTGAAGATCAATTTTTTACAACTTATTTCTCAGGAAAGTGAATGGTTGGCTGCAGTCACATTTTTTCAAGATAATCTACAGCTTCCCCTCAACCAAATATGAATTGCTTCATCCTAATGATTGTATGTTGAAAATTTTACTGTTATTGGTTCTTTTTTTTATACAGTATACAGTACTGAACTGTAAAACAATTTCTTTTAGCAAATTTGAATTGCCATGTGTGCCAACTGTCACTCATACCAGTCCAGTGGTTCTAATAAAACCAAGATGTCAAACCAATTACAAATGGAGATGTACCAGAAGTAGGAAACTTAAAAGGAATAAAGAAATAATGGATAACAGCACAATTTAAAAATGAGTACATGTACTGTACTAATACCTGTACAGTAGTGTGAAAATAATTTATACGTGTAGATATCTGTCCTTTTGAGTAAATATAACCGATATATTTTTCCCCTGATAGTGTTTCTGAGGGCAACCAAGGCAAACAAATCTGCTATGTAAAATTTATTTAAATTGTTTTGATCTATAAGACATTTGCTGCATTTTTCTTCTTTTTTTTAATAAATACAACAACCAGAGAACATTAATTTGGGACAACATACCGTAGCCCATTAGCAATGGCCAAAGGCTAAACAGGACACAAAATTGGCCACAACCTAATCAAAACATTTAACATCCTTAGATTTACAGCAACTTGAATCAATATGCCAAAAAAAAATTGTGGTTTCTTTAAATCTGATGTAAAGTTTCTCTTTGTCAACACTAGTGTAATTTCTGAATTGAAATTAAGGCCTTTTTACTTATCATAATAAAAAAAATTATTTCTTGCTAATAAGCAAATACAGTAATCTTATTCTGAGTAACTTCTGTAGTCGACATCATTTCTAAAGAAATCGTCTATCTACTTATGCTACCTATAAAATGTCTGCCTCTTCTGGCATCACAGCAGGTGGAACATGCACAATATTCTCCAAATACTATATGTCTGTTGCTGACCATCCCATCCCCTACTGGCACTGAGACTCATCAGTAACACTAAGACATTAGCTGAAGATTCCTGCAAGTTTGCCTGATTATCACATAGGTGAGGCAGGGGACCCTTGCTTTTGTTAAGAAATAAAGCTCAAAAGAATGAGGGTTGGCTAAGAAACTATACCCTCTGATTCCTCACAAACTCTATGAGGAAAATACCTACAGTATTGACATACAAGACCTATGGGTACTGAATTGACCCTTTGCTTCTCCACAATCATGAGGCAATTGGAGGCAGCAAATACCCTGGACTCCTTTAAGGTTTCCTTAATATTACAATATGCACTCAGTTAACCCCAACTTCAGCTATGCAATACTTTTTACACTAATGAACATACACACAAAAGGTCAGTCCTCTATGGCTAGCAGTTACAAAGGAAAAATCCACAACAGGCATTCACAAACACTCAGCATAATGACTACATTTACCTTACTCTTAATACGGGGAGATAACAAGTGGAACAATTACTGGGATGATACTTATCTATTACCGAAAATTGATATAGAATACTTCATTCAGATACTGTTGTTTAAATCACTGGCCAGTGGTCAGTAAGCCTCAACATGGTTCATTTACCACAAGCATGACATGAATGTAACAAAGTGATGACACATGAGAATGAGGATGCATTCGAGTTCAACTTTACATTCACTTTGTAATTTTATCACAACAACCTCTTGCACCATATATTCTGAAAAGTATCTCAGAAGTTCTAAAATTTTGGTTTAATCACTACAGAACAATACTTAGCTCACATGCAAGGGTCACATATATACTATCTGAAACATCAAGAGTATGACATTAAAATCCTTACAATCTAATGATTACTATCTGAAAAATCTCATCTTGCACACCTCAGAAAGTTTAAGTCAATAATATTTTTAAAACCAAAGACTAATAACACCAACAGAACTCCATATATGAATATGAAATGTATTGCCATTTCATCACTGAATGGAACATACAATGTTTCCCATATATTCCTCAAAATACCCGACAAAATAATGTTACAATACCTGTACCACATATTGTCAAGTTTTACAAAAAATCAGTTAATAAAATTTTAAACTATTAGTTGTCTATCATTGGTAGAGAAACACTTTCAGTCACCTTCCAGAATGTGAGCTTTATTGAATCTTTCGTTGATAGTGAAGTATAAAAATGCTGATTTTTTTTCATAATCTATCTCTAAGCTAAGATGGCAGTGCTATAACGGCAGTGAGTAGAAAGTTCATTAAACCTAAAATTATCACATGAGATTTGAGATATCCTTTATGCTGAAGATTATTGTATCTATTAACATGTATTTATGGTGTAGTGGCACACAGCTGAAGGCAGGCTGTCACATTCATTAATATGACTGCATCTATTTGGATCACACTTTTGTACTCCATTTTATGGAAATTCAACAGTCTTAACTTTTATAATGCCACTTGTCTTCAAGTTTATTTAATATTAAACTATCAACAACTTACTAGCCTGCCATTAAGATGTCATGAGCACAAAATGATGCGATTAATTTTTACATGTTACTGATTATTCATTCAATTACTTATATGCATTAGAGATGACTACTCTGATCAAAGCAGGTCTTGTTTTAATGGATAACTAGTACAGTATTTACAGGAAGAAAAAATGCACTTGGGAGACAAGGAGGCTGATATTGTAACTTGGCATCGAGAAAATACTCCAGATGAATATACTGTACTTACAATGCTAAAGATGCCATGCACATTTTTTTACTGGCATTCATGTGCTACTCATATTTCAAACATCCATCCATGTATCAATGCAGTACAAAGTTCTAAAACATCTTCAATGATCAGGTGGAAAGCCTGGTGCAAGTCCAGCACAATATTATATGTGGTTAAGAGAAGTCCTGTTTTCTATCATTAGATAATAATATTGAGTCAGCCACAGTTTCTCACATTACTGACCTTACTTATGCAGACTCCATCAAGGCATCAACAACTGGATTGGAATGCTTCTTGTGTAGATTATAAGACTATCGCCAACAACTGCATCTCATGCAAAGTTAAATTTGAATTCAAAGTGCAAGTAATCTAGCAAGCATTATCAAATTTCAACAATGGTAATAGATATGCATTCTTCAACTAATTTTTTCAAAAATTATACACCAGTTTCCTTCATCATAATAGGATTTAACTATATTAACATTTAATCTAGTACAGAGAGCTTCCAGTTCTCCTTGCTTAAAAACATGGTAAAACCTATGGAAAACTGGATCTGGGCCAGTTTCTGTAGGGAGGCCTTTTCTATTTGACTTATTTTGGCCATTTTCTTTCACCGTATTGTCCAACATTGTTGTCTGTAGAGTATCTGCAGATGGTCCATTCGTGTGAAGTCTGTTATCTCTGCATCTATGAGAAGTTCCAAATTCCTTCTCATATTGTCCTCTCCTATCACAGTTTAATTCCTTCTTTTTTAGAGGCCTAAGTTTCCATGGTACAAGCATATCTTGTTGCATAAATTCTGTACGATTAATGTGTAATGGAAGAGAAGAAGCTCCCGATGTACCAACTTTTATACTGTCGTGATTTCTTTCATTGTACTGTCCTTCACAGACAACTTTCCTTCTCATATTTTGTTCATTTATTCTCAATTTCTCATCATCGTTCAATAATAATTCCTCATATTGAGTGTCATGTCTATTAACTTTGTTTTGCTTGAGATATGTTGACTTTTTCTTGCCCCTCTGCTGCTCCATGGCCCATACATATATAAGACCGTGTCCACCAATGCTGAGTACCCTCACTATCTCTGCTATTGCACCAAGACGGCGTTCCTGAAAAACAGAAACAAAATCTAATTTATCCAGTGTATGAGATTACAATAGCATGTTTCATAAAATGCAGTAACTTAGCCTCACCAAATCTGACATGCAATCTACCAATAGCCATAAATATCTAGTGTCTATGCAAAATTTTATTTACTTTCTCATTACATCTCATATGGTCACTCTATATCTACCAAATGTCTCTAATTTACAGAGAACGGACTGAGAAAGATAACTCATTCATTGGATACTCTTTATTCTAAGTTCCCCTAAAGTTGAGATAATTGTACAGAGATAGAGTCCCTGCAACCTAGACTTTTATCCCTTTTTTTACAATATGAAGGAATTTGGAGGATGTTTTACCATGGACTTTGTCTCCAATACATGTACAATTCACTTTATTTTTTTAATACAGGTACTGCTCAATGATGATACAATTTATGTATTTAGGAGATCTAGGAATTCACTTTTAAGTAGAAGAGCTGAAATGTGTATGCACTTCTTCATAAATAGAATTATTCAGTATAGTATTATAAACCTTTATCTGTGATAGGAAGGAGCCTTTATAGACAAAACATACCTCAGTTGCCAGATGATGGATGACAGCAATACACACAGCTGCATCAAACAACGAGTCTCTATATGGCAACTGTAAACAATTAGATGTTAAAACTTCAAAGCCTCGAGCGTAACAGATTTTCATCAACTCTGAACTGGTGTCACAACCAACCTGAAAATTTGAATAAAATAATAACTGTAGCATATCAGAAATCTTCATCATTCATTCATCTTCATCATCATTTTCCATGGTAAATTCACTAGCAAACATGATTATATTTGGTAAGACTAATGTTAACAAAGTAGCTACAATTGTATTTCCACAAAGTGATAGACACTGTAATTTATATTACCTGAAATACTTGTCTGTTATGACCCATGTATTTGCCATTTCCACATCCAACATCGAGCAACATTGACCCTCGTGGTAATGAACAAACAAACTGAAACAGTCAATATGTGCAATTAAGAGAATATAATCCTTATTTTCCTTCCCTAACACACAACATAATACAGCACTGGTGATCTTGGAACATCTACAGTTTATTTTCATTACCTCTATCTATCTATCTGATATATCTTTCTTTCACATCCTTTATTTAATTTTGCTAATGCCACACATTGCCAATATACTGTACTGTACTATTAAATAAATGTACAGAGCATCTAGACATAAGAGAAGACAAATGTGGCCACTCACCTCTAACACCTGTGGCCATGGTTTGTGTCTGGTAACACTGAAGTGACTAGCTATCTGATCATATACTTGAAGCACATGTTCTCTTTCCAACTTGGCTGCAATCCTGTCATCTAACATAGTAGGTGAAGCACACTTGTTTTTCTCATCTTGTGGTACACCTGAAATACAGGAAAAAATTCTTATGTGTTGTCTCAAGAAATATATCTGGCCATAAATATCATTCTATGTCAGTGCTTAAAGCCATGGCTAGACACATGATCCCCCTCAAAAAGATCCAAAGAACAGGTTACAGTACTTTATAGTAATCCCTGTACCATTTTTTAAGCAGTATAATTTTTTTACTCCACTTGATTTCATACATAGAATGGTCAGTCCTCAAGGCAAGTAATAAATATCTGGCAGAAAACTGGAAAAAGTGAGTAATTTTATGCTTTATGTAAAGTAAAGCAAAAGAAGGTTATATATATATATATATATATATATATATATATATATATATATATATATATATATATATATATATATATATATATATATATATATATATATATATATATATATATATATATATATATATATATATATATATATATATATATGGAGTTATATATATATATATATATATATATATATATATATATATATATATATGGAGTTCTGTTGGTGTTATTAGTCTTTGGTTTTAAAAATATTATTGACTTAAACTTTCTGAGGTGTGCAAGATGAGATTTTTCAGATAGTAATCATTAGATTGTAAGGATTTTAATGTCATACTCTTGATGTTTCAGATAGTATATATGTGACCCTTGCATGTGAGCTAAGTATTGTTCTGTAGTGATTAAACCAAAATTTTAGAACTTCTGAGATACTTTTCAGAATATATGGTGCAAGAGGTTGTTGTGATAAAATTACAAAGTGAATGTAAAGTTGAACTCGAATGCATCCTCATTCTCATGTGTCATCACTTTGTTACATTCATGTCATGCTTGTGGTAAATGAACCATGTTGAGGCTTACTGACCACTGGCCAGTGATTTAAACAACAGTATCTGAATGAAGTATTCTATATCAATTTTCGGTAATAGATAAGTATCATCCCAGTAATTGTTCCACTTGTTATCTCCCCGTATTAAGAGTAAGGTAAATGTAGTCATTATGCTGAGTGTTTGTGAATGCCTGTTGTTAGTAGTGCAACTTCCTTATTTTAATTACCTGTACAGTATACAGTATGTGAACTACTGTCAAATAATAAATCAAAGTGCAGGAACCAGTGTGCTTCATGTCCAAATAAGATCCAATTTCAATGGAAAATAAAGACTGAGCCTTAATTTCAATGTATAATGAGTTTGAGGCCCATTAGAACATAAGGCCCAGTAGACCCCAAATCATAATACTGTAGTCCCAAAATTTAATGACTCATATTATATCCACGTATGAAAGAATTTTAAAAATGTTTTGAAGTATCTATCTCTTGTGAACATAATAGGTTCCAGTTTTCCAGATTTTTGGTTAACTGAAGAATGAAGTAGTCTGGCTGGGTTACTGAAATCATCCCTGACTTCTTGGTCATTTATAAGTACTTTTTACTGTACAGTACTGTATAAAATATTGCAGAAATATTTGCATAAGAGCAACTCTAAACTTTTGACATTACTTTTAAGTTTACATTGAAATTTTTTGTTGTATGCCTTAAAGGAGCAACCAGGTGAAAAGATATATTTTCAGAAAGCTAAAGAGGCTGAACATCCTGTTACAAATTGTACACTACAGAATTGTATGCTGTACAGGTAGGAGTAATTCTGTGATAATCATACATTACAATTCATCAGGTACAGTATACTGTAAGTTTACTGAATAATGACTGGTAACAGTACAGTAAACTGGAATTTTATTGGAAAATATTGTAGTGTGTTTCATAGTCACACACCTTAGGAAATTAATAATATTCTCTTTTTTCATTCAGGTGAGAGAATCAGAACAGATCAACAATGATAGCAGAGAAATTACTCGGTAAGTTACATAAGAGTCCATTTAATATTCATATACAGTCAACCCTCGCTTTACGCGGTCCCACTTTACGCGTTTCCACGTTTACGCGGTACCCTGCCGAACACAGAATGCTCACTTTCCGCGGTGTGTGTACCCTTTTACGCGGAGAGCGGCGCGAGCAGGGTGCGCACAAGGTCGCCCAGTCATCAAAACATTACCGAGTTCTTCACCCGCCACCCACCACAGCCGGCCCAAGTCAGTGATAGTGATAATGATAGTGAGGATATGGACTTTGCGGGGTTTGACAAAGAGGCCCTGCAAGCCTCTGTGGTGGATAGTGATACAATTGATACAAGTGATACAGGTGAGGGCCAATAATCTGCCCTCTGCCTCGGAACCATCCCCCCATCCCCGTGTGCCCAGCCATCTTTTCTACTAATGTAAGTGTTAAAAAACCTAATATTATTGATATTTCTCTTAATTATTAATTGTGCGTGCATACCATCATAAAATTAAGAAGTTATTTTTACTACAACGTAGGTATTGTGTCTGAAAAAGTGGAGTTTGGGGGTCGGCCCGGTCTCTATTTCAATTAATCCCATATGTTATGTTGTTCACTTTACGCGGGCTGCCGTGGGTTCAACTGACCGCGTAAAGTGAGGGTTCACTGTACTGTATTGAATGTTAGGTGGTACACTTCAGCCAATTGTAAATTTGAAGAAATAGGTACCTGGTATATGATATAGATCAATCAAAATAAAAAGATTGCAATTCTCAATGTGTTCCAAGCCAGTACAAAGATCTCACTAGCTACTATGAGGTGTATGTCCAGGTCTGTCACATCCTTGGTGTTTTAATAATACTATAACCTTCTCCAGCTTTTTTCCCTGGCTACTGTTAAACTTAAGCCAACTGGCACAGGGCTAGAAATGGTGAACTGAACTTCATTCCCACTTTTTGGATAAGTTCACAGCCAGGAGACTCAGACATTCCCCTCTTCCCTTTGCCAGGGCCATCCCTAGAGGGGTGTGGGGTCCAGGGCAATTCAGTCACCGTGGGGCCCCAGAGCAATTCAGTCACCGTGGGGCCCCAGGACAATTCAGTCACTCTGGGGCCCCAGGGCAATTCAGTCACCGTGGGGTCCCAGGGTAATTCAATCACTGTGGGGCCTCCTTGCATTCTTAAAAAAATAAAAACTATGCATCACTTATAGCTATGAACTGCCTAACTGTGCTGGTCACTAATTCTGGTGGTGTCCTGTTGGGTGCATTTTTTCTTCATTTAAGCAAACCATACACTTCATTTGGGAGAAAATGATCCTGACTGATACAGTTCACTTATATAGAAATAAGTGGAAAATAAAAAAATCAGAAAATATTTCTTTCATGTCACTGCAAGGGCATCTAAATTACTGAAAGTGGAAAACATGATAATTCATTTTTGCTCATGATTCACAAACAAAAAACTTTCACAGTTGTTTGTTTTTACATCAAGCATTAGCAAGACACTCATGGACATCTTGATGACACTTAGGTAGTACTAGAAATACTCGTCTGCACTTTCTGTACAAAGTGTAGACGTTTTTTATGTCTTTTGGATCAAGCAGGTTCACAGTAAAATTCTGAAGTTCTTTTCTAATTATTTTTGAAGGCCTAGCATATATGTCCGAGTTTGCACATCTTTTCACTTGCACTCTTTAAGTTGTTGCAATTAATTTTTTTGCTCTCACTTGGATGGTTATGTTCATTCATAGCTTTCACAATTGCTTCTTGTACACCACCATGCTATATCACTGTTTTTCAACACTTTATCGACTCTGAAAGTAATTTTATAGAATATTAAACACTTCTTTTTTCTAATTTTGTTTCTAAATTTGACCTTCCATGTAAATAGTAACGTGGCTGACTCACTGCTACAGATGGAATGAGCGTCCTTGGTTATGTTTTACTATCATCACATGACAAAATAACATCCAAACTATGTATTCCTAATTTTCAGTAACCATTTGTAACCACCTATGCTGTTTTCAACCAAATGAAGGATGACCTTTCACTTAATTACCAGTTTCCTGTCACCCAAATGAAAGAGGTGGCAAACTGAATTTTTCGCCCAAATGAAAAATGCTGGTCCTAATTCTGGGTGGTAAGGAGGTTAGTTTAACCTTACCTTTTGATCTGACCTCAGTGACCTGTCAACAGGTAGTGTGGTCACTAGTCCTGGTGTTAGGCAAGGTAAGGATAACCATGACTGCGGGACCCCCACAAGCGCGGAGCCCAGGGTGGTCACACCAGTTGCCCTACCCTAGGGATGATCCTGCCCCAAGCTTTGGGAGTTGAAACAGAATCCAAAAATGGTGGATTGACTCTGAACTCAGGATGGTAGCCCTAGTAGCTGGTGGAATGTTTGTACTGATTAGGCAGACATATGCTCCATTGAACCATCTGGATCTTAAGAGTACCCTTTGCTTCCAATCTAGCATTTTTTAGGAGAGGGAAATACGACAAGGAGGAAAGGGTGTTGAACAGTGGTAAAGCAATAAAAACATACCTCTCGCGTACTGGGATCAATCCCAAACCCTGATTACTGTATATGGTAAGATGTAAGAAGGGTGTTATCCAGTGACACTACCAAACATCACAGGTTTCCTCTGAGTACTCCTGTTCCCTCCTGTGCTAACACTAGACATTACTGGTCATAACAAAGAACAAACCAACCACCCGAATGTCTAGTAAGCTCATAAGTGGTGAAAAGATAAATTTAAAAAATTAAATAAGCCCACAATTGCCAGTTGAAGGCAATGTTTACTGTCCTAGATCCCTGAGAATAGCTGGACAAGATAGTCAAACACTCCAGCATGTTTTCTCAACCACAGAGCTGACTAACTGAAAGCCAGTTGTACCTGAGTTCTTTTTCATGCTCTGAACAACCTATAACCAACAGGCACTGTGCCCCACCTTATACTTTTTAATACCTGAAAAATCATATGAACCTAAATTATTGGAAAGGACATAAAGGAATATTTTGAGACATAAGTATCACTTAATGAAAAGAAAAAGATATACAATGGCATGTTGTAAAATCTATTGTCAAATTAACTCCAATAAAATAAGATTTTATCAACTCAAATTTTTTTCAACACTATGGGACGTAATAATGATTCACAAGACAATCACATGTTTCTTGGAAGATATAAGTCTGGCTACTGCAGAACACTACGGTATTTCTTGCTTACTCTTTGAATTTTTGTTGTAAGAATCACAAACACTGGCATTTTGGCACCAGCATTCTCCTTGGCGAACCTTTCTGAATGTAAAAGAAACTCGTTCTTCACGTGGCAACAGCTGTAGCCCAGTGGTGCTATTCTTATTTGGCACAACATCTGTCATACGTGGACATATCCCATGTGACCACTCATATCTGCAGAGATAAAATGAAGGACTGATAAAAAAATCCAATACTACAACCAAAACTGAATCAGTTGATTTGTGTACTTTACCATTATGTATATGGATTGACATTCCAGGGTTTTCACAATTATTGACTTGTCAGAATGGAACTACATTCCAGAAACATTATTTATTTACAATTGAATGGAGACTTATTTTCAATAATTGAATCAGCCTAACCTCTAACCTCCTGTACATGGAGTAAAACATTTGTACAAGGGCTCATAAACAAAGAAAATATTCATAATAGAGAATAAGAAAGATGTGTAGAGATGCAACAATTTTAGCTAGAGTAACAAGAGCCTGTTTAAAACATATGGTTATGTTGCATGTATGATGGATGACAAAACAGTTGAGGCTGAAGGAAAAGTTAGACTGAGCATGAAAATAATAAGGTGTATTATTAATATACTGTATTGCAATGTAAGGGCTTTTATGAAGTACAGTACAGTAATCTTAATTGATTTGAAACCATGTTCAAACTTTGCTATTTTAATTGTGTACACTAGCAATTATGGCAGATGATAAGTTTAACTGACCTTGCTGGGCCAGTCATAACACAGAGTGACCTTGGAGGGAGGTAAACAACATAGTGGCTTGGTTTGTCCTTGGTTCCTTCATTACTATTACCAGATACATAGCGGAAGTCCATGTTAACCCCTCCACCTACACTCAGGGACAAAATCTCATCCATAAATGAGCTGTGGGTGTCCACATGGGATGGTATTCCTGAATAAAAACAAAGTCTTAATTAAAACAAAAAATAAGGAAAAGGCATTGTTCTACACCTTGCTCAGCCTGGGAAAAATCAGATTTCCATGTACTGTATTCAAAATTAATCTTAATGAAACTGAAATTAAATGATATCTGCAGGGAGCAGTTTTTCACTCTTACTTTACAGGGTAGAGTACTATAGCTTTATATGAAACACTAAATTTTAAAATATGGAGGTGACTCTGAAATCCTGTTTTATAAGTCATAGGTATCTGGAAGGTTTATTTATACAGTACAGTATGTAGCAAACTAAGCCTGTGTGCTGTGATGTTTCAAAACTGGTTCTAGAAACAAGGAGGAAGAGGTAATGATTTCTGGCTGGGTAATGAAAGAATTAGTGAAGCTCTGCATAATGGTAGGTTGAGATGGTTTGGTTATGTACAAAAAATTGATGACACCAATTGGGTCAAAAGGTGCATGAGCTTAAATGTGGAGAGGAGAATCGGGGACAAGCCAAGAATGACATTGGAGAGAGATTGTAAGAAATAACGTTAGAGTTAAGAACCTGTCAAGAGAGACTGCAGCATGGAGAGCTGCCATCAGAGATTTGCAGCTAGCCCATACAAGTGAGGAAAATGTACATAAAATATTGATAATGATGATGAACAGGTTGTACAGGTACAGTGCAAGGATTCACAAGAGTTACCAGTGAAATAGAAGTGAAAAAATAAAAAAGAAATCAATGACTAATTAGTATATATTATTCAATCATAAAAAAGATCAATGAATTCAGCTTACCCCAAAAAATTATTTCATTATAATTAAGCTCCCTCCACTGAAATGAAACCCAAACGGAAAAATAAAATAGAACTGAAAATGTGGAAGTCCAGAAGGTGCACCCATAATGGTGAGCAGCTAGTGGCAAAATTAGTCTTAAGAGAAAGGGGAAAAAAATATGCAGATTTATATGATTTTAAGTGTGACTACCTTAACCCAAGGCATGAGGGTAAATTATACAAAAATTTACACTAAAAGACACTCGAGCAATGCATAACTTGAAAAAAATATATAAATAAAAGAAATAGAACAAATACTTACCCTGGCCTGGGAGGTATCTATTGACAGTCAACTGGTCAGGTCCAACTGGCATATAACCTTGTTCAACAATTCTCTGAATGATGGGAGTCATGACTGGTGGGATCCTCTGAGCCAAAGGATGTTCCTTGTCAACAGAGTTACTGCTGTATTTAAACTCGTAGCCAAAATGGCGAACTTGACGGTGTTTCAGTACACTTCCTAAAAATGAGTTTGAGTTTTATTCTCAAGTTTCAAGAAAAAAAAAATATACTAACCTATCATAAACATAATATCAGATAGACATCAGGAAAACTAAACCAATACTTCAAGTTATGAGCACAAGAACTTTAAGTACTGTACTGAACTGAACAATAAACTGTATCTGTACTACAAATAAGGTACTGAATCCTGGTACAGCTTTTTATATCTGTAAAGTAAACAAATGGTTCATAAGATAACGCACTTTAATGTAATCCTGCACATGAAAAACTAGACTCACCTTCAGCTGAATCAAGAGGATTATCACCCCAGTCAATTAAGTGCATCAACTGTATCTCCTCTTTTGCTGATATAAAATCTTCCACCACCATCAATCCTGGTGGAAACTTGAATTGAATTGGTGATGGATCTGTTGGCACTGTGGAAACAAAGGCAGTAAATGAGCAATTATAAATACAAATCAATCTATCCTTAAATCTGTGTAATTTTTGTCATACAGTGGGGGTTCACATGGAGCAGAAAGTTCTATCTCTCATAATTTTCAACTCTTGATGGATTAGTGTAATTTCTAGCCTTGTTACTCACTTAGAGACCTAAATAGTGGCTATCATGGTGGATTCTTCATGTTCCTTGCCTTCCATTTTTGTGCAGAGGTGGGGATTAGGAAATCCTCAGCTGCCAGTTAAGGGTTAAAATTATAATTAGATTTTGTTTGGTTTATCGTTACAAGATGATGACAAGCAAGAAATGGGAATTACCTTTATCTACATAGGACATGTATACAGGAGAAGCAGAACCTCGTACGTCAAGCTGCCCGTGAGCTGCCATCAAAACAGTCTGGGCTTGGTCACACGATGAAAACGAGGCGAAGCTGTACTGTTTGCCGGGGATCAAGGTGAGAGCCTCAAGTCCACATCCAATTGATGTGATCAGTTCAACTAGTGAAGATTCATCAGCATTTGTGGTCAGCCCAGCATTAGCTATGAAAACATGCTGTAAACAGAGATAATATTATATGAAACAAAAGTAGAATGATAGCTATTAATTGGATCACCTGAAGATTAGACACCCCCGCTTATTTCACCAGAAGATTTACCACTCTAATGCTACATGGATTAAGTTAGGTTAGTATTAGGGTGGTTAATCCTCGGTTGAAATAAACTGGGGTGTCAAATCTTCAAGTGATCCAACAAATGTATACTGTAGCTATTACAGTTGCATACTGTACAGTACTGGCGTTAGTCCGTATTGTACAAACATAACTTAAAATTAATAAAATTAATTTGAGATGAAATCCTAATATTCTTGTCCTTAATATGTAAATCTGAGTGTACTGTACTTCTGTATGTATACAGTAATATGATACATTTGTATGAAGGACATAAAAATTCTCAATTCTATGTATAACTCCAAGTGGACTCAGTTTTCTCATACCTTGGTAGGAATGTGGGAGATATGTATATCGGGCATGTCACTCTGGAGAATACTGATGCATCTTTTTATCTTTCTCTGAGCTTTATAGATGTCTCTCTTGGTATTTTCCATTTTCTAAACACACCGAGACAACAAATGCCTAAATGAAAAAATAAATAAAATAAAAAATAAAGTTGTTTTTGTGTTTTATGACACCAATGTTCAAAAAGTTTTTCTTCCAAGCATTCTTCTGCTTTCCTCTTTATTCTAAATAGTCTTTGCCTTAACTTTACACTGTGGTGAGATAACTCATACCTGCTGCTCCTCCACCTTAATACCATACACAATCCTTCACTTTTCTGAGGAAACATGTCAAAATATGGTATTTTATTTTAAATAACTTTAAACTTATACAATTACAAATTAAATAAAAAAACATATATATATATATATGATCAAAATAATAAACATGAGTTATAGAATGTAACTGATCTCCGAAAATAAACGCGGTGGACAGAAGCAGCTCCTCTGGAGATGGAAAATGTAAAAAATCATAAAAGTGAAATTTCGTGAAATGTATTCTTCCTGCATTTTCTTGTCAGTTTCTTAAGGTAAGAAAGCTTTTATCTTCTATGAAGAAATTCCTTCAAGTTGGTACTAAGCCGCACTACTCTTGTCAAGCACTGTACTGTTTTACCACTATCTTCACCTGATGACCGCTTGATGCACGTGGTTAAGAAAGCATCACTGTCTGCCTGACTGAAGATATGCACAACAGGGAACCTGACTCAATTTCTTGAGATTTTGTAAAAGATAACAAAGAAAGATAAGGCTGTGATCGTAGTGCTAAGTAACTTTAAGTTATATATGATTAGTATTAATAAGTATTATACAAATAAGTCACCACCATGGAGATATAAGCTTTATTAATACCTAGTACCTTTAAAAGAAAAATACTTATATATTCACCACCATATATAACAGTTCCTGAACAATTGCTTTACTTATATCCTAATTCTAAAGCACAGTACAGGAGTAGTTAAAGTACTAAGACCACAAAGACAACATTAAATCGACATGAAATTTCCTCAACATGACATTTCTTTTGTCTACTGGACAATGGTGACCACTTGCTATTCACCAATAAATTAATTTGCAGTCACACACACCAAATTTTCTTGTGTAGAACTATTGAAACGATATATGAAATCAGTTGTAATGCATCAGCAATTTAATAACACTAAAAGCCTGGTATTTTTCAGATAAATTTAGAGTTGACGGAGTCCACCTTTGACACAGTCCCACCAGTCTCGTAAACAAACAACATGGCCTAACAGCTGATGGTTCAGGGATCAACTATATAAAGGAAAAGAATATTATCTCATATTGATCTTTTTTGGTTGTTGTTTTTATGTTACTATTTTTGTATACTAAGTTTTCACCTATTTATTTTAGTATTATCGATTTTTATTTTTTACACTAGATTCATCTTTCTTATTTTTATACGCATCCTTATTTTATCTGTGTATTCAATGTTTTTATTACAGAATTTACTTTTTTAAATCCTTTATTCACAATTATAAAATAATTTTGAAAAGAAATGATTTGGACATGAATGCGTGAAGTTTGACATGTAGCAGTGACCAGTGTTAGATAAATATCACGAACTCGATCACTAAGCCATTAATTTCTCTCTTAAGCAGGTGATCTGATCCAAATCTAAGTTTCCGTGACGATGTTGTGGGAGTTATGATTATGTTGCGATAAATTTACTCAGTTCAGAGCGACTGAAGGCTAAAGATGGTTTATACCTATCTGTTCGTGGCACTGTTTTAACACCGACAATTCGCTGGCAGGTTTGCATTGGCTGTTACTTTTAGCCCTGCTGCTTTAGTTTGTTCGAACACCCTTTTGCTTTCCTAAAGTGAAAGGCAGTGACTGTATATGGGTTAAAGGAGGTCAAATAATGTACAATGCCACATATAATAATATATGTTATGGAATCGCTGATGTCTTCCCGTAGCTTAAATATGTTGCACATTGAAATTACAAATGACACTGCTTGGAGTGTGATAGGAGGAGAAAGGAGCCTTGTGATTGGTTGAAAGTGGGCCGGATGTAGTGTACCGGCCAATCAGATCCCGTGCAGTAAATGTTTCCCAGTGTCCCAGTACATAAGTTAACCTATACCGAGACTCAAGCTCAAGGAAAATGCAATAGCGTTTGGAGTCCTGTTACTGTCTTTTTGTATTTGCTGTTTATTTATTTATTTTTTTTACAATGATTTTGATAAACTCTTCTGTCTCCATTTCTTTCTAATACAATATATAATGTACAGATATAATGTACAGATATACGTAGTAATAAATGGTAAGTTTCAAGTTATCTCCGTCTTGATACTATTGTAGTGGAATTCTCCCCTACAACTGCGTCGCACCCCACCACCAAGAGTATCCGCATTCCAATGTGCCGCCTCCCCTAGCAACCAAGCGAGAGCTGTCCCCAGATGTTACCGTATCTTAGTGTAGTGGAATTCTCCCCTACAAACGCTGTTTGTCGCTGCCTAGCCGACCCCACCAATTCCCCAGTGTATGCCTCGTGGTCTAGGTCAACCAGCGCCGCCATACACCACGGAGCGGGGGTCAACTGCTAAGCCACGCCTACCCCCGCTATTTAAGACCTGACCTCGTGGTGATCTCTCTCTTTCTACCTACACCAACCAGCCAGCAACACCTCCGCCTGCCTGGCGGCCCTCTCTCCCGCTGGCGAGCATGGCGACCCACAAGCTGTCCTTCTCTGAGCGTCCTCACCAACCAGCTCTCTCTACATCACGCTTGTAACCATGCTGCCTTCCCAGCACCAAGCTGCATTGTACATCCAATACAACATGTATATAGAGAGCACATTGTGAGTTTCCTTTCTCCATTCCATCCTGAGTGTGAACACCAAACATCTCATGACATACCTGATACGCCTTCTACAATGGTCACCCGAGTGACCATTGTAGGTATGAGATATTGTTATAAGAAATAAACTGTCAAAGCTAAGGTCCGCCAAGTCCGGAGCCTGACTGCAGTGCATCCTAGAGTGCAGAAAGAGAGTTGTGCAACAGCTTGCGGAGCCCTGAAGACTCCTGTTTGTAAATGCATGGCTGAACAAAAAAAAAAAAAAAAGGTCCCCAATGATTGGAAAATGGTTTATGCAGGTCCCTATCTTCAAGAAGGACGAGCGTCACTCCACGAACAACTATAGACCGGTGAGCCTGACCAGCATAGTATGCTTAAGTGCTTGAGAGCATTATAGAGATGCCACTATGGAACATCTACTACGAAAACACGGTTTTTATGCCGGGGTGCTCCTTAACACAATTACTCAAGGTATTGAATATTTGGACCCATATTCTGCAACAGGGTGGTATTATCGACAATATATACCTAGATTTTACCAAGGCTTTTTCGACAGCGTACCCTGAGCCGAAAATTAAACTGGAAGAATTACGGGATTCGGGGAAATGTCTTGGCAGTAGATAGAAGACTTTCTGCATGACCACCAAGTACTGTGTGATGATTAATGGCTGAAATCCTGATGTTTACCCGTCTGGGCAGGTACCACAGGCGGTGTATTGTTTGTTTGCTTCGCAAAGGACATGGCGGCTGTACAATCTTCCATAAATGTTTGCCGATGAGGCGAGTTATTTCAGGAAATTAAGAACCAAGCAGACTGTGAAAGAGCTGCAGAAGAGTTTTCTGTAGCCAGGCTCCAGAATAGTCGAAGATATGACTGCTAAGGAGGGGGTATCGCATATGTCCCAGCAGGACGAAGAAGCTACGTGGTGAGACAATGTGAAAAGAAGTACCTCGGCGTGTATGTTTACAATGGGCTAGAGGATTCTCGAGCCGTGAGAACAGAAAGGTAAATCAGGCAACAAAATTATTAGGTCTTATACGAAGGTCGTTCCAGATATCAAGACGTTCAGGTTGCTTCGTAACGATCTTCAGAGTGAAATGCTTCCCCATCTGGAGTACTGTCACCCCATCACGAAGATGCTAGGGACTGTCAGTTGATTGAAAATGTCCAAGGAGGCCACTAGACTGAGTGCCTGCACTAGGGGCAGGGGTGGAACGTCTGAACTTGCCTAGCTTATACAGTGTACTATAGACAGGTAAGGGAGACCCCAATTGAGGTGTATAAGCATATCGAAGGGCACTATTCGGTCTAGTTTCACTTATCCTGGAGCTGGCGGACGCTCTCGCCCCACATGGGGTCTAGCTCAGGGTTAAAACCCTGAAGCCCAGAAAACTGTGAGGGAGTAACATTTTTCCGGAGTGAGTTGGCGAACTCTTGCAACAATCTGCCAGAGAGTGTTGTGACAGGACAAACTAGCCAGGCTCTTTCAAGACCTGACTTGACCAACACTGGGAGCGAGCTCAAATTCATTCCAGGGAAGACCAGTGCATGCAGTACCAACAGTGCGTAACAAGACGTGACCGACCGCCCAAGCGGCTATCGAGCTGGTGGTGAAGAGTTAAAGTAAAAAAGTGAAAAGTTAATTTTGTACATAATTTGGAATATACTGGGTAATATATATAGTTTAGAGAATATACTGGGTAAATTTGGCATAGTTTGGAAGATACTGGGTAATTTGTATAGTTTTCTAAATAATATTACCCTTCAGCCGTACAATTCATACCATAAACAGTTTTGGCGTGGTGGTGTGTTGGTTCAGTCAGGACGGTACTCGATGTTGATGATGGAGGCCTCGGGTACGACTCCTTGACTGTCTCTTAAGGAGCCGTGAGCGATCCGAGCACAGGGCAAATTCTAAAGGTTCGTAAGTGAAATTGTTTTGCTCACAAGTATCTGTGTTATGGGTGGCGATGATGACCTATGGAAATATTTTCGTAGGAGTAGATGTATATTAAGTATTTATTGTTGCACTTTGTTTTATTTTTTAGATTAATGGGTAAAATTGAGGTTGCTGGGGGGGCAGGGAAGACAAGAGACTGGGGTGGATGAATCATTTTAACAGTTGTCGTCCCCGGAGATCACAGCATCTAGAGATTGATAAACACAGCCCAAAAACACATTTTAGAGTAAAGGGGTCGTGGGTGCAACCCTCAGACATGATGGTACTTTCATTATATTATGCTAGTGTCTGTTCGTCCGTCTGGTTTTCTGCAGAATTTACCTTAT